>NW_021308283.1:19365-20677 GCF_002162155.2 Triticum dicoccoides
TGTCTTGGTCCTCTAAGAAACAAAACTCGATATCCTTATCTACAGCCGAAGCGGAATACATTGTCGCCGGTTCATGTTGTGCTCAGTTACTTTGGATGACGCAAACTCTTAAAGATTATGCGATCTATGTGAAACATGTTCCATTGCTTTGTGGAAATGAAAGTGCTATTAAGATTGCTCACAATCCCGTGCAACATTCTCGAACTAAGCATATTGAAGTTCGTCATGATTTCATTCGAGATCATGTTGCTAAAGGGGACATTGATCTTAAGCATGTTCGTATGGTAAGCAATAGGCAGAAATTTTCACAAAACCGCTTGATTAGAAATTATTTTACCGTTTGAGAGGTGAATGGAACATCATTTATGCCTCAAACTTGGAGTAGAATCTCCATTTGGATACATGCAAGGCATGAGCCTTTGACTAATCCTTGATATTTCCCTTACGGTGATGATCGTATGTCTTGGATATACTTGCACCCTTGCATGCTATCTAACACTTGTAGGTACTTGGATGAATCTAAATCTATGAGATTGCAAATCACACACATCTTGTGCAATCCCTACATCACCAAGTCTCTACAAATCAGTGGTTAAAGACAAGGAAGCATGAATCCTTTCAAACATATCCTTTGACAATCTCTATATATATCAAATTTCATTTGGTATCAAACTTCATGATTGTCACTTTGGATACACAGGTGCTCTTCCTTGCAAGACTAACCCATTTAGGTAGATGAACTCAAAACTAAAAGTGGTGCTTCCAACCATTGATGAGTTACATCAACTTTGAGCATCCTACACAAGTTCAACTACATGATCAAGATCAACATAAGCACCCAAGGTATGTTATTCCATCTTAGAGAAGCTTTACCCCAAGTCATGGGTCAAAGCAGCTCAATAAGATGTGAATACATCAAAATGCTTAAATAAAAAATGGCAACCCCATTTTGAGCTTAAATGATGAGTATGACCTATGATCAAGTGTTCTCACTTGACTCCTCAGACAATATACTCTAACAGAGGTGACTTTGTCGCCGACAAACTCTAGATGAAGTTTTCTAGTGTTTTTCTGTGCTCTTGAATTTGTCTCTTGCATGTTTGTTTCCCTTTTTCCTTTTAATAAAAAAAACTTCATCTAGATTTCTTTATTTTCTCTTTTGTTCTGCATTCCCTTCATCCAATTCATTGTAAATCCTTTAGTTAATTCCTTGCAATTCCTTGTGAGATCTTCTTTGCCTAGTGAGATGAGATGACAATTGTTTTCTCTCTGTGTTAAACTCGGACTCACCGGTTGGTTTCTTTTAGTTAAA
>NW_021308283.1:21482-66631 GCF_002162155.2 Triticum dicoccoides
ACAAGTGCTCCCTGGGTGATTTTGGTAGTTAATATCAACATATCTCTTGTTGGACTAATATTTTCATCTAGTGTATTTCAGATGAGTTCTATAGGGAGTGGCATGGACAAGAGGATGTGGAACCCCTTCAGGCCTCGTTTGATACATGAGGGTTGGAGGGGATTTCACGGGAAAATCCATGAGGGGACAAAAAACCTCTAAAATCCTCGTCCGCCTGTTTGGTACACGATGTTTAACGGACCAAACCCTCTCGAACCCCGTCAATCACCCTCTATCCACACAGCTACTGAGCCTCGAGGGCACCTGCTCGGAACGGATTGTGCGAGATGCAGAGACAGGCGAGAGGAGGAGCCCGCCGTCGCCTCCTTGATGCGTGTCGCCGGATCTTCAATGCTCAGCGCCCTAGCTGTTGCTGGAGCTTCAACGCCGGCGTCTTCCTTCGACAACCTATCTTCCCCAGGTGATTCATCCCATATCCTCCACTCCTCCATCCCCTCCCCTGCAAACCCTAGGGCCATGGACGCAACCTTCTTGCTCCTTGGTTCGACATGCATGGCCCCATCTTACGCCTCAGTTACTCCTAAATTCCACGTGCCTGCTGTTCTTGTCCAGGCCCATCTTCCTCCACTCCTCAGTTCAGTTCGGTTCAGCCACACCTATTGTGCACCTTGTGTGCTAGTTTACATCGTTCTGTTGGTCCTGGCCGCTGCTTGTCAATGGTTTAGGGTCACAATTGAATCAAAGTTAGATCTAATTGGGGTGATACAGTTGGTCCATCTTAATGTTAATGAAATCATATCAGCTACTCTGAATTTGTGTTGAATCATTTTAATAGTTATATAAGACATCATGTGGATGTGCTTGATGAGTTTGGATGGTTATATGTGTGACGCCCCAAGACCGATGAGCCAGGTGTCTTCCAGTTATTCGTTGTCTTTGTCATGTCATTTTATTGTGTGTTGCATCTTGCCATGTCATCATGTGCATTGCATCCTCATGTTTTCAAAACTTGCATCCGCACGGGTTCCCCTAGTTACGTCCGTTGTCCGTTCTGAGCCCAGACACACTTGCACGCGCCCGCGGCACCTCTGAATAATATTTTATAAGTGGCCGGAAAATGTTCTCGGAATGGGATGGAAGTTGGCATGCGGTGTTTTTATGTTGTTAGTAGGCCGCCTGCCAAGTTTCATCGCATTCGGAGTCCGTTTGATGCCCCGACGGATAATTATAGCGACAATATAGTTGGTCAAATCATCGAACGTTTTCGGTCTCCGAAAACTGTGGCCGGGCTTCCCTCTCTTTCCTCCCTAGACCGTCTACCAAGTCCACTACCTACCGCCAGGCCCAACCTAACCTCTCCCGTCAGCCCGCGGCCCTCCTCGCGCGCGCGTCCGAAAGCTGTCCCGGACCCGACCCGGGCAGTCGTCACCGTTGGATTCGGATCATCCCCAAATGTCCCTTAAACATCTTCAGTTTTTCTTTTGGACTCCCCTAGTTTTTTATCTCAACCGTACGATTTTAATCGGATGACCCAAATACCCCTTCCTTTCCCTATATAAAAACCCCTAGTCCTAATCTAGTCTAATCCTAAAATCTAGGACATTTGTCCCTTACCCCGCCGCCGCCGCATCTTCATGGGGATCCATCCCGAGCCAACCCGCGCCTCCTTCCTCCCTCGTTTTCAGCACCATACCATCCCACCTCCTCCTCTCGATCCATCCTCGCGCCAAGCTCCAGATCGAGCAGGAGCCTCGATCCCGAGCTCCTGTGCTTCTTCCCCAGGCGCCCAGGCCTCTCCCTCTTCCCTCTGCTCTCCATTCCCCTCGCTGACCCCCTCCTTTTCCCCTCTTGTTGACAGGAACAATGACGCCATGGCACCCGGAGCTCGACCTCGTCCGGCACCAACGTCTAGACCCATCTCCGGGGACCGGATCCGCCTCCCACCATCAGGAATCAGTTCCCCTCGACCTCGCGCCGCCTCCGATGGTCATCCCGCCGTCGCCGGAAGCACCAACGTTGCCACCACTCGTCTTCCTGGAATGGAGGCAGCCACTTCGACCCATCACCCCAACTTTGTTGACCGGCCGTGGCGCATCCCTGCCTCACCAAGTCCGTCTCCAGCCGTTGTGGAGCCGCTCCTTCACCCGCCCCGCAAGCCTGCCTCCAGCACCGCCGCACCTTGGAGCAGTCATGGTGGTTCCGTTCTCCTCCGACCACGTGCAGACCTGAACCCCTAGCCCCGGGGCCCCGCCATCTCCATCGCTCCCTCGTAGGAGCCCGGATCTAATGCCTCGCCAAAGAACTCCGTCCTCGATCGGATCCCCGTCGCCTGGTGCCGCCAAGTTCTCCTGCCTCGTAGCCGCTGGCGCTGCATCCCCTGCTTCCATCAAGAGAGCGAACGACCGCGTTGACCCTTCCCCGATCGAACCAAGCAGGCCGGCCCAGCGCGCCCCTACCGGCCTCTCCCTCTCCACAGATCTGGGCCAAGCCCGCTGGGTGAGCTGCCTTCCCCAACGCCTGTTTCTGTTGGGCCAGCCAGATTCAGCCCGCATCGTTTTTTTCAGTTCCGTTCATTTTAGTATTTATCTGGGGACTGCAGATTTACAGAAAAACCCCCAAGCATCATGCATTTTATAACTCACAAACAGTGGATCATATTAAAACAAATTATATATGTAAAATGTTTAGAATTTTGTCTAGATTAATAATATCCAACTTTCATCCATGTTTAAAATGTTAAACTTGTTGTTTGCATTAATTTTCTTTAATGCCATGTTAAAATGCTTTAATTCATAACTAATTAACCGTAGCTCCGAATTTAATAAACTTTATATGTAAATGGGGTAGGAAAATGCCTAGTTTAACATGGTGGCTTTACTTTGCATGTTTAAAAACTCTAAAATATGGTTTAGGGCAGAAAATTACCAAACCTACAATATGCACATGAGGAGTTTTCGGACTTGTTGTTTGTTGCTCCGGCCTCATTTAAACTTGCCTAGATAGGTAGTTTTCATATGCTTCACCTCTTGCCATGTTTAATAACATTTAATATTGTTGGGTACATAAACGAGAGTGAACTAAATAAGTCACGTGGTGTTTCGTCAATATGCAACTCGTTGGATATTGAGCTCCACTTAACTTGTAGTTTTGCTTGTGCACTTTGCCATGCCATGTTTCATTAAACCGGACATGCATCATACTTGTTTGTGCATCATGCCATGCTTATGTGATGGTTGTTTACTATGTTGTTTGCTTCTTTCCGGGTTGCTTCTCTCGTTAGCTTCATTTTCGTTCTGGAGTTGTGAGGATTTGTTCGACTACGTCTGTTTGCCTTCTTCATGGACTCGTTCTTCTTTCTTGCGGGATCTTAGGCAAGATGACCACACCCTCGAAATCACTTCTATATTTGCTTGGTAGTTGATCTCTCTATTGTCATGCCTCGCTACCTACCACTTGCTTTATCA
Source organism: Triticum dicoccoides (assembly GCF_002162155.2). NCBI lineage: Eukaryota > Viridiplantae > Streptophyta > Magnoliopsida > Poales > Poaceae > Triticum > Triticum dicoccoides. The sequence continues at coordinate 24,947 of NW_021308283.1, forward strand.
TGCCTCCCATATTGCCATGTCAAGACTCTAACCCACCTTTCCTAGCAAACCGTTGTTTGGCTATGTTACCGCTTTTGGTCAGCCCCTCTTATAGCGTTGCTAGTTGCAGGTGAAGATGAAGTTTGTTCCATGTTGGAACATGGAAATTGTTGGGATATCATTATTATCTCTTATTTACTTTAATGCATCTATATACTTGGTAGAGGGTGGAAGGCTCGGCATTATGCCTGGTGTTTTGTTCCACTCTTGCCGCCCTAGTTCCATCATACCGGTGTTAAGTTCCTTGATTTTGCGTTCCTTACGCGGTTGGGTGTTATGGGAACCCCTTGATAGTTCGATTTGAATAAAACCCCTCAAGCAAGGCCCAACCTTGGTTTTACCATTTGCCTCACCACTACCTACTTTTCCCTTGGGAGTCGCGCTCCCGAGGGTTATCTTTATTTTAACCCCACGGGCCAGTGCTTCTCTAAGTGTTGGTCCGAACCAAATCCACTTGCGGCGCCACCTCAGGGAAATTTGAGGGATGGTTTTAGCTGTACGTAGTGTTCATTCGATGTTGGCCTGAGTACGAGATATGTGCAACTCCTATCGGGATGTCAGCGCACCGGCCGGTCTTGCTGGTCTTGTTTTACCATTGTTGTAATGTCTTGTAACCGGGATTCTGAGACTGATTGGGTCTTCCCAGGAGAAGGAATATCCTTCATTGACCGTGAGAGCTTGTGAGCTAAGTTGGGACACCCCTGCAGGGTTTGAAATTTCGAAAGCCGTGCCCGCGGTTATGTGGCAGATAGGAATTTGTTAATATCCGGTTGAAGAGAACTTGACACTTAACTTAATTAAAATTCATCAACCGAGTGTGTAGCCGTGATGGTCTCTTTTCGGCGGAATCCGGGAAGTGAACACGGTTCTTGTGTTATGCTTGAACGTAAGTAGTTTCAGGATCACTTCTTGATCACTTCGAGCTTCTCGACCGCTGCGTTGCTTCTCTTCTTGCTCTTATTTGTGTATGTTAGCCACCATATATGCTTAGTGCTTGTTGCAGCTCCACCTCATTACCCTATCCTACCCATAAGCTTAAATAGTCTTGATCTCACGGGTGTGAGATTGCTGAGTCCTCGTGACTCACATATACATCCAAATAGATGCAGGTGCCGATGATGCCAATGCAGGGGATGCTACCGAACTCAAGTGGGAGTTCGACGAGGATTCGGGCCGTTACTATGTTTCTTTTTCGGATGATTAGTAGAGGAGCCCTGTTGGGACGATCGGGGATCTAGCATTTGGGGTTGTCTTTCTTTATTTTGGTTCCGTAGTCGGACCTTTGATTGTACCTTGGATGATGTATGTTTACTTGTATTGTGTGAAGTGGCGATTGTAAGCCAAATCTTTATCCCTTTCTTATTCAGTACATGGGATTGTGTGAAGATTGCCCCTCATGCGACAAACCTACCATGCGGCTATGCCTCTAAGTCGTGCCCCGACACGTGGGAGATATAGCCGCATTGTGGGTGTTACAATATGATTTTGCCTTGTCTTGCCAAAAAAAGAAGATACAATTGATGTGGCTCTGAGAAAACTACCCTTGACCATTTGCACTACATTTTAGGAGGAATTTTTTTACATGTACATGTCTGCAGCTTCAGTAATTATACCATGTACCAAAATTGTATGTACTAGCCATACTTCAGAATTGTCTCTGAGAAATATATACAACAACTTATAGAATATATGTCTGCAGATCCAGCTTTTTTCCATCAAGGCCTAGATGTAGCTAAGCTTGGTGATGAATTGATGTGTTCGCTGATTTCTAGGTATATATATGTCGTTTCATGATCAACTCAACTAGCTTAGCTCTTGTCGCTGATTGCTTTGTGCAAGAGGTACTATATAGTAGCGTCTTCTTATTTTTTTCCTTGTAAGAAGTATTAATACAAGGCTCCTGGTCACTTCTGTGTTTTCAGATCGTTTAGTTCTTGGAATATTTTAGAGAAAATCATGTTTTGGTGGTATGTGTAGTTCATTTAATTTTAGACTGGCCATGGTTATTTGATTAGTATTATATAGAGTTGAATAACATATATATACTACCCAAAATCCATTTAGGCTAGTAATATAATCGACATTTATTTTTCCAGACCAAGCAGTCGTTTATGTTTAACAACCCATGTTATAATCCTTGTATCAAAATCGTAAGTACACTAGCCATTTGCACTGAATATTGACTAGGGATGTTATTTTGGTTCTAGTTTAATTTGTGGCAAGTGTCAACATTGGCTCTTCTCTCAGATTATAGAGAGTGCCACAGTGTTCCTTCGAAGCGAAATGGTAGAGTTGCCTCGAGGTATCTAAGGTAAGATTTCTTGCACCGAACTAGATATACAATTCATTATGTTCTTAGTTCTTGTACTAGATGCTGCAATTCTTCAGTCTAGAGCTGACTTAGATGATAGAACTGATTTACTAAATTGCTGGCTGGTGCATATATTTCGTAGTAGAAAATGTTGGTTAAATTAAATATATGGCTATCTAGTAGTAACAACTTATGATCATAATTTGTAACATGTAGTAGTACCACCAAGGAATGAATCTTAATTAATTATATGATGGAGCTAACTGAACCATTAGAGCAGTTGATGGGCTGAGAAAATCCAATTTATCTTGGTGGCATATCTTTGTACTAGAGCAAGTTGGTGGAGCTAACATAACAACATATCCGGTTTATATGTTGGAGGGTAATGTAGACTTGGATCTTCTAACTAAGAAGATCTTATAACAATATCAGTGATCATCTTACCAACACTAGATTTTCTACTTATCTAAACTAAATACTGCCTTATTTCTGCATTTGTATTTTGTTATTCGCAAGTAGTAGGGCCACAGCTTGTTCAGTATTGCTGAATGATTATGGATGCTCGCTTTGCATGTACTATGCTAAGTCTGTTCCGGCAATATTTGACGAAATCTACTATTATGCTTTTATATGTATTACTCCCTCTATAAATAGAAGTAATGTTCATCTAGCAAAGCTATTTGCTATAACCGTTTTTCTGCAGGCACTCTAATATTCATCTCTTTTTGTTTCATTAGGTTCTCAAGCACCACAAGAAGCAACAATAGGCAAGCTGGATGGATATATTTCTCTCATGTTATCAAAGCTATATGATCATGACACCAAAACATGGATGTATTTGTCCGCAAAATTATAACTAATCTTGATCTATTACAGAAGTAGTCTTTGTTGCAAAATTATGTTGTGGCTATGATGAACTGTTGTTGCTGCGAAAGATCATGCTATTATGATTGCTGGAATTTGGGATTCGAAGTCATGCTGTTATGACAAATTATGTTGTTTCTATTATGAGATGTTGATTTCAAGTCATCCAAAATTATGTTGCTGTTGGGAAAAACTGCTACTAAATAATTCCCCTGTAGCAACTTTGTTCATTTTTATTAGGTGACCTTTACAATTCTATAGCAGGATATAAGGGGAGTTAGAAGTTACATTGTAAAGATTTGATTTTTAAATGTTCTACACCCTGTTATATCAATATGAAAACCGAGCGTAACAAACAGAAATTTTAAACAAAGAGGATTGTGGACGGAGGGGGTGTGGGGATTCAAGGGGTTTTGAGGGGATTGGGTGGAAGGAAGGGATTCACCCAATCCCTTGAAATCCCCCCCTCCCAAAACCTCCCAAATCCACTTCCACCAAACAAAGCCTCAAGAAGCTAAGGACAAGGATTGGCAAAAGCTCAAGACACTACATTTCATTTTAGTGATCCAAGATCACATTGAATCCATAGGAAAGCCAATACTATTAAAAGGGGATGAGGTGTTGCTTAATGGTTTGCTTGCTCAAAGTGCTTAGTGATATGCTCCAAAGCCCTCAACCACTTTCTCATTTCTACATATGTCCTAAACCTAAAGTCAAACTCGGCCCCACTGATTTGATCTATCCGGCGCCACCGAGTTCACTTGACATATCCACGGCCAGAAACCCTAATCAATTCGGTCTCACCGATGGGATCTCGGTCTCACCGAGATGAGCTTGCAAACTCTCTGTTGCATGTTGCAACTATTTCGGTCTCACCGAGATATGCAATCGGTCCCACCGAGTTTGCTTCACCAACTCTCTGTTTTGCTTATTACCAAAATTGATCTCACCGAGTTTGTGTAATCGGTCAAACTGAGTTGAGGTTTTACCCTAACCCTAGCACACCGGTCCCATCGAGTTGATCATATTAGTCCCACCAAAAAGCCTAACGTTCACATTTTGAACTAAATCGGTCTGACCGAGTTTCTTGATTCGGTCCCACCGAGTTTGGTCAATTGTGTGTAACTACTAGATTTTGTGTGGAGGCTATATATAGCCCTCCACCAATCCTCCATTCGCGGAGAGAGCCATCAGAATGTGCCTACATTTCCAGCATTCATTTTCTAAGAGAGAACCATCTACTCATGTGTTGAGACCAAGATATTCCAATCCAATCACAAGAATATCGATCTCTAGCCTTCCCCAAGTTGCTTTCCACTCAAATCATCTTTCCATCATATCGAAATTTCTGAGAGAGAGTTGAGTGTTGGGGAGACTATCATGTGAAGCACAAGAGAAAGGAGTTCATCATCAACACACCATCTATTACCTTTTGGAGAGTGGTGTCTCCTAGAATGGTTAGGTGTCACTTGGGAGCCTCCATCAAAATTGTGGAGTTGAACCAAGGAGTTTGCAAGCGCCACGAGATCGCCCACTTCGTGAAGATCTACCCAAGTGAGGCAAGTCCTTCGTGGGCGATGTCCATGGTGGGATAGACAAGGTTGTTTCTTCATGGACCGTTCATTGGTGGAGCCCTCCGTGGACTCGCACAACCTTTAGCCTTCGTGACTTGAAGTCTCCATCAACGTGGATGTACGATAGTACCACCTATTGGAACCACGCCAAAAATCTCCGTGTCTCCATTTGCGTTTGCACACTCCAATCCCATCCCTTTACTTTCTTGCAAGTTGCATGCTTTATTTTCCGCTGCTCATATACTCTTGCCATGCTTGCTTGATACGTATTGTGAATGTTTAAACTTGTGCTAAAACTCCACCTTAACTTAAAGAAATAAAAAACTGCTACTTTTCCTTGTTGAAGGTCTAATCACCCCCCTCTAGACACCTCTTATCAATCCTACACCAACGCTTTGGCACAGCCTCCTCAGCACACCGACAAGTTGGCACCACCTACGAAGAAACCCGACATAGCTTCAACGCATGGTCAGCAATCCGATGCCTCTGCTCCTATAGCCCAGCTGTCCGTCATAGAAACACCGCTAGCTCAGCGGTCCAGCATAGATAAACCATCTGCTAAGCAGTTCGTCGAAGCCTCACTATCTGCTCGGCAGTCTACCTTGCAGCCAACCAGACGTTCTACGAGAAAGGCTTCAAGTACCAAGAAGGAAGTGGCCAAAAAGACTGCACCCGCAAGGAAGCACGTCAGGAGATCGAAGTGGAAAGAGAATGATTGCCTCTTACTTAAAGCACTAATCGCCTAGAACCAAATTAACAATAGGTTATTCGAATCAGGGAGTAATATTATTTTTGACGGCATGGATGATGAAGAAGTGGATTTGTTGCTTGCTAAAAGTAAAGTAGACGTACTTGAAGCATGCCATTACATCCATGGCCTGCCATCTCTTGTTGGCGAATACTTTGATGAGTGCAACACTAGTTGCCACGAGTTACAAGAATATTGCATGGATCAAATGTCAGCATGTCTTCATGGTTTGCTAGTCCACTACAATAGAGATCATTTCCGACACGATGCTGGTTCCATCAATGTCAGTTTCGAGGATTTGCATCTCTTCTTCAACTTCTACGAGCTCGATGCCACTCTTGTTAGATGCCTAATTTAGTAAGTACTTAACAAACTATGATCAACTTCTCCATACAAGGTTGTAAATGATAAACAGCTAACTGCATTTTGTTCCTCTCAGGGGATTGAACGCGCAGAGAAGAAAAAGGGAGAGTGTGTATTTCATAGATCCTGCATTAGCAAATGGCACAAGATTAGATGGTAAGGACCTACAGGATCGGGCCATTAACACAGTCGTCTGTTTCTTCGAAAACACGTCCCATGCAGAATCATTTTTGTGGCCATATCATGAACAGTAAGTCAAGTAAACAACCACGCATACACTGATTGTCCAGATTTCGACATAATTCGTAAATTCATGGCTTTCTTAATATGTAGCGATCACTGGATATTGGTATTCATTGTTCCACACAAAAACACAGTTTACTACATTGATTCTCTTAGAGAGTCAACAAACGCTCAGGATCTGACGCATCTTCCGCAATTCATACACTGGTACACGTCGGTCCTAAACAAACGGTTTTTAACCCCTTTCCGCGACGACATTCGAAACCGTCGCCAAGTGAGTGTGGGCGATAGGGGGGTCCTTCCCATATGACCCAGAAACCGTCGGGGATATGCCGTCTTGGAACACACGCTCGGCAAAATGAGTCCATGTGCGACCGGCGAGCACTCAAATACAGAAATACGTACAGTAGTGCTAAAAAATACAATTATACAGTTTAAATTGTTTCCATTCGTAAGTATATCCCACACAGTCAGTCACCTCTAAATGCTTCTGTTCGTATATACATCCCACATAGTCACTCCAAGGAAAACGTTTACCCAAGGCGGCGTAAAGCAAACAGTTTTCAAGAGAATGTCGTGTGTGATTGTTCATTGATCCAACACGGTTTATTCCTAGAAACGGTGTGCGTTGCCCAAGGTCATCACCCACGGTGTTTTCTCATTAACCGTTTGCAATAGGAAACCCAATTAGGAAGCTAATTGGCCAATTAGTGGGCTAATTTCCCTATTATTAATATCCATTTACTAATCTAATTGACATTCACATTAAGCACATAATATATTCCATTTCCATATTAAGGAAGCAGGATTTCATAATTGAAATACATCATAGTACAACATGATACAGCTTCAGCACTCAGCCACCCCATTACACAACTGCACCACCAGCAAGTTTCACATGCAACATCTAAGACCTTTCGAAATTAGCATCATAGACGGTACATAGAGAGATGCATCTCATCTGGAAAACTGCTAAAGCGGAAGCCGAATATTGAGCCTTCATTCATGTTGAAGGTCTTTGTAACTTTAGGTCAGTGCCTGTGGATGATTGACCGTCCATCCTTCGACCTCTTCAGGAACACTTCAATATTGAACCATGGGTCTTGTATGAAAACATTCCTCGCCTCCTGACCACAGAGGTGGTTTGAGTGGTAATCATCAGTGAAGCCTGAAAACAAGGATGTGCATAAATATCTTCTCTATATTGGAAACAGGGCAAAGGAATACAAAAAGGCAAGGTATAATAATTAGTACCATCTTCTAAACCTCAGTGCTTCCCATTGTTTCCCTGCAACACATATAAGATAGTTAGTCATCAGGTTAAGTAAGGGTTCACATGCTATCAGTAAAATATGTTAATGAAAAATAAGCACATTGCAGATTCATCAGATTAATTCAAGCCACATGGAAAACCCATTTAGCCAAACAAAGCATGATTAAGAACTAGGAAATATAGCACTTGTATACGTTTCTCATCTATTAAGTGTAGCGAAATTCGATTTATTCCTCACATGGTATACAACTAGTACAAATGACCGTGCGTTGCAACAAGCGAAATAAAAAACACCAAACCTGCTCTGCGTGTCATTACTCACTATTTCTTATATCCATTTCTAATAAGCGTCAATAATAAGTTTAAACTGAGTATCGCTTTTGGGAGCATGAAATATGTCCTTCCCACCGGAAGGATGACTAAAGATCCCCACAAGCTCACGCCCTCTGTTTCAACACTGGCCCATTTGTAATGATACTTATTGTCCTTACCGCCCATGGCCTTCGAAGTGTTCCACACGACTAAGCTTACCCGCTCGCTCGATCTTATTGAAGTGTTTGCGTCATCTGTCAGCCGACCCCGCCAGTGTATTAACCTTGCGAGCTCTTCCTCAAACCTTCTCGGCTAGTTTCAGCGGTTCCTAATGCTTGTTCCAAATATACATAATTATAATCTAAATTATGTTGCATTTATTTTTAGTATGCAATTTAAAAAACACACACACTCGATGCCCATACCAGCAATATAAAGTTGAGAAAGTCGTAGGGATGTCCTTGGATGGCGCCTCCTTCAGCGCACTGTCATTGGCTGGAAGTGGAATGTTGTATTTGTTTCTAGCCACATATACAAATAGTGGAATTGTTGTATACTATTCAAGGGTTTAATAACTAATTCAAAAGTTTTCCTTAGAATTTTCAAAAGAATTTTTTGGGCGAAAGAGTAATGGTGCATTGAATTGGGATTGTTTATATACAATTTTTTGTTAATATTCGAAAGCAAAGACGTTTCTATTATGTTAATTATTATTTTAGAAAATATTGGTTATTTGATTTGCAAGATTATATTTCGTTCCTTTTCTTTTGCATTATTTGAACTTGGCCAACATCACCATAAAAAAGCAAGCTTTTATGTGTTCCCCATCACAGATAAATTTCAATTGGATTGTCTACAAAAAAGGTAAACTTCAAGATGCATCATGGCCACATTCTCTCTACTCTTCATCCATCCCTCTCTCTCCTTTCTGTCTCACCAATGATGTCGGTAATATCCAGAGTTGGGGAATATCTTGATTGTCAAGTCCTGTTGAGCTCCAAATATCTTCTCCCTTAAGAACTATTTATTCAAATATTTTACTCACTTTTAATTATTGTATATCACATGATGTATTTATAAGATGGGGTAGGCATGAAAATTAAACTATAACAGTAACAACAAACAACAGTAGCCAATTATTATATCGGTGCTCGTTTAGAAGAAAAATAAAATGCAATCGATGCTGGCACGTATAGCAACATCTAGTAGCTTTTGGTCGGTACTCGGTGCAGCCAACTAAAAAAGCAATCCACAACGAGAGCTATCTCCCACTGCGTGCCTTATCCACATCTCTTGTTCTCCCTGCAAGCCACACACACACCCACGCGACCGTGCTCTAGTCAATGGTGCCACATTCCCCTTCTCTCTTCCCTCCTCTCTTAACTCCTCCGAACTTTCGTCGGCCAGTTGCGGCGCGGCTACGTATTGGTTCCTGGTGACCGGGCCTGCGCGCGGGGGCGGACTGGGGCTGTGGCGGAGGCATGGCAGCGGTGGCCGACGGCTGCTTGATGGGGCCGCGTGGATCTGCTGCCGGGGATGCGGCTCGGTGTGGTTGTCTGAGCCCTGAGTTCTCGACACCGAGGTCAGCGCTCCTTGAGAATTCACGTACATGCGTCCGCAGCGAGCGGGTGAAATCGATCCAGCTGGTTCCCATCGTAGCTAGCTTGTATTTATGTGTGAACCATTCAGGACTGCTCCATGTGCAGGCATGAGTTTTACCAAGCTACCTCTGACTCCTTCGTTTATTGTTCAGCGTCGAGGCCATCAATAATCCTAAATCCATTGCCAAATCTGAAAGGCAGGTTTGATGAATCCAACAACCGGCGGTGGCAAAACCATTGAGATATTGCTTTATCCATTCGACAATTTGCAGTAATATATCTACTTACTTGGCAATGATAAACATATACTGATCGATGATATACACTTGTAGATTATTGTGAATTGTACTTACCTGCGCTTATCTTTTGGTCTGAACAGAGCTTGGTGATCCAGAGGGTGCTTGTCTCCATCGGTGGACATTCGATGACAAATGAAAAAAATAGAGGCAACCAATTCAGTGAGGCCGCCCACCCAGCAAAACGCACCGAAGAACCAATCTTTCTTAACAAGAGAAGAAGGCGACATGGCCCTCCCAGGAGAGATGCAGGCGTCGGCATTGTGCAGGCCGTCCATGGCGATGGAGATGCTTGGGAACCAATCATGAGGGAAGGATCCAAGCGAATGAGAGGAAGATGAGGAAGGGCTTGATCTCGAGGAACCAGCCCGCACTGAGCCCCGCCGCCTCAACAGGAGCTCGCCTCCCTGCGTGCCGGCGGCTCACCGGAGCCGCCACCACCGACCGCCTCCCTCACCTTGTGCCCCTCCTCCTCCTTTCTTCCTCTCTTCCCCGAGGAGTGGGGAGCTGGCGAGTCCGTCGGTCAGGAGCTAGGCGGCGCCCTCCATCATCGCCACCATTTGGGGAGGGGCGCGGTGGGATGGACGTGCAGATGGGATTGAGGAGGCAGGGTCGTGCTGGGCGCTGTTTTTTTGCCTCTCCTCTATGGCGGTTTGGGGCTGACTTATGATGGAAGTGCGGGTTCAATTTCCAAAAAAGAGAAGGGTATTTTTGCAAAAGTGCGACGACGGGTGTACGGGCAGAAGAAGTAGATGCTTTATTATTAGGTAAAGATAAGAGATTGCAAGCACAACAATTGAACATCGCATTGCAGAATTGAACCAAGCAGTTAACTGAACACCACAACAAATGAACCAAACGTTAACTGAGCACCGCATTGCACAATATAACATACTCTTAATAAAAGATTAGATAGTTAACCAAACCAAGCATGCTTAACAACTTGGAAATATTGCACCCTGAAGAATTGAACATCACATTTGTAGAATTGAACCAAGCAGTTAACTGAACACCATATTGCACGACATATAGAACATATACACTATAGCAGAAGATTGCATGGTAAAAGTAGATAGCACAATTCACTAGAATTTGTTAAGGAAAGGCAGTATCTAGCAAACTGAACATGGGTACTTATAGTGAGCTAATAAGACAGGCTACTCCTCATTGTCGGAGATATCGATGACGATTGGCTCCTTGGACATGGAAGAGGGCGAAGCCTCCGCAACGTGGGTGCTCTTGTTGTAGTGGTGAGTCGCCTAAGCCGCTCTGCGCACCAACCTGCTAGCACTCGAGATGAGGTAAGCACATGCACGCTGAGAAAACACCTCGTAGTCTTCTTCGAAGGCACCAACGGTGGCCTCGAGAAAATGCCACGAACTGCTGTTTAAAGAAGCCAACCACGTCACGACGTCGGCGCGCGAGGCTTCAACGGTGGCCTCAACGGCGAGGTGCTCCTCTAAGATCTAGGGGTCGACACGAATGGCAGCCATCATGACCTCATCCGCGTGTGCGGCCGCGATTTGCTTCTTCGCTGCCAAATGCTCCTTGAGGTCCTGGCTATACTGCGTGCACCATGGCTTAGGCTGGCGCTTATTTGGTGGAGGGTCGGTGATTTCGGTGGAAGGTATCGCACTCGGACCAGCGGTTGGGGCATGTGGGATGTGGAAGGAGGAGGAGGATGGGGTCAAGTGTGGATTACCTCCTTGGATAGGCGAGACCGAGCAGCGTGAAGGAGGGTCGCCGGCTAGGAGGTGGCGGCACTGCAAGCAAGGAGTGAAGGTTTCAACTTGGAAAGGAAGGAAGAAACAGGGAAAATGTGGCTTTTGGTATGTCGGAGGGGGCGGGGAGGTAGATATTTCCGCGGAAGCCGCAAATTTGGAATCGCTTCAGCCAAAAAATGGGCATGCAAAGTGTCATCAGACACGGTACCTCATTCAGAGCGGCTTGTGGACTGTAGCCATCGCACATTCTCGCGTAAGTTGTATGCGTACTATACTCCGACAGCGCTCCAAGATATTTTGTGCTGCATCTCACACGCTTGGTTATAATAAACTATGTGGATTTTTCGTCTTGATTTGAATTACAAATTGGGGTCACAACGGCCATGGACGGTGTTTGAATTGCTAGACCGTTTTATCTGTAGTGATCATAAAAGAATTGGAATTATTCAGGGTTTGTTTGGACATTTTTATGCATTAAGTGAGTTTTCAATGCATTTATGTGCATAATACAAATTTGAACTATGTGCACATGCTCCAGTGCATATAAATTGGTTGAAAAATCAAATCTTTGTCCTTGGGTGCATGCTTAGGTCCCATGCAAGAAATGGAAATGAATGTCAAACATCCTGCTACCGTCACTCGGCCGCAGACATTGAGATACCTGGTTTTAAAATTCTAGTAAATCCAAAACTCGTCTGAAATTCATGAAACTTGGCATACTATCATGGAGCGGCATCAACATGCCGTGGTAAATTTTTTGTCCCATTTGGGGCAGGTTTGGGTATATGCTTCTCACAAACCAGAGCTTCTCACAACAAGCAATATGGATTCGATAGGGAACGCCCAAACACTAGGGGAGAAACGATATCCATTGCCTCTTGTTGCTTTCAAATTTTTTCTCGTGTCAACATAGAACAACAGGAGTGTTATGTTATTTTTTGTGATTTTTCACTGTTCGTTTGGACATTTTTATGCATTAAGTGAGTTTCAATGCATTTATGTGCATACTTCAAATTTGAACTACATGCACATGCTCTCGTGCATATAAATTGGCTGAAAAATCAAACCTTTGTCCTTGGATTCATGCCTAAGTACCATGCAAGAAATGGGAATGAATGTCGGACACCCTGCCACCGTCACTCGGCCGCAAACATTGAGATACCTAGTTTTTAAATTCTAGTAAATCCAAAACTCATCTGAAATTCATGAAACTTGGCATGCTATCATGGAGCGGCATCAACATGGTGTGGTAATGTTTTTGTCCCATTTGGGGCAGGTTTGGGTATATGCTTCTCCCAAACCAGAGCTTCTCACAACAAGCATGATGGTTTCGGTATGGAACGCCCCAACTGTGGGTCCGAAACGATATCCATTGCCTCTTATTACTTTCAAATTTTTTCTCATGTCAAAATAGAACAACATGAGTGTTGTGTTATTTTTTGTGATTTTTCGGGGTTCGTTTGGACATTTTTTTAACATTAAGTGAGTTTTCAATGCATTTATGTGCATAATTCAAATTTGTACTACATGCACATGCTCCCGTGCATATAAATTGGTTGAAAAATCAAATCTTTGACCTTGGGTGCATGGTTAGGTCCCATGCAAGAAATGGGAATGAATGTTAAACACCCTGCCACCGTCACTCAGCCACAAACATTGAGATACCTTGTTTTTAAATTCTAGTAAATCCAAAACTCGTCTGAAATTCATGAAACTTGGCATGCTATCATGCAACGGCATCAACATGTCGTGGTAATTTTTTTGTCCCATTTGGGACAGGCTTCGGTATATGCTTCTCCCAAACCAGAGCTTCTCACAACAAGCATGACAGTTTCGGTAGGGAACACCCCAACTTTGGGGGCGAAACGATATCCATTGCCTCTGATTGCTTTCAAAATATTTCTCGTGTCAACATAGAACAACAGGAGTGTTGTGTTATTTTTTTTCATTTTTCGGGGTTCGTTTGGACATTTTTATGCATTATGTGAGTTTTCAGTGCATTTATGTGAATAATTCAAATTTGAACTACATGCACATGCTCGCGTGCATATAAATTGGTTGAAAAATCAAATCTTTGTCCATGGGTGCTTTCTTAGGTCCCATGCAAGAAATTGGAATGAATGTCAAACACCATGCCACCGTCACTCAGCCGCAAACATTGAGATACCTGGCATTAAAATTCTAGTAAATCCAAAACTCGTCTGAAATTCATGAAACTTGGCGTGCTATCATGCAGCGGCATCAACATGCCATGGTAAATTTTTTGTCCCATTTGGGGCAGGTTTGGGTATAAGCTTCTCACAAACAGAGCTTGTCACAACAAGCATGACGATTTCGATAGGGAACACCCCAACTTTGAGGGCGAAACGATATCTATTGCCTCATTGCTTTCAAACTTTTTCTCGTGTCAACATAGAACAAAAGGAGTGTTGTATTATTTCTTGTGATTTTTCAGGGTTCGTTTGGACAATTTTATGCATTAAGTGAGTTTTCAATGCATTTATGTGCATAATTCAAATTCGTACTATATGCACATGCTCCCGTGCATATACATTGGTTGAAAAATCAAATCTTTGACCTTGGGTGCATGTTTAGGTCCCATGCAAGAAATGGGAATGAATGTTAAACACCCTGCCACCGTCACTCAGCCACAAACATTGAGATACCTTGTTTTTAAATTCTAGTAAATCCAAAACTCATCTGAAATTCATGAAACTTGGCATGCTATCATGCAGCGGCATCAACATGTCGTGGTAATTTTTTTGTCCCATTTGGGACAGGCTTCGGTATATGCTTCTCCCAAACCAGAGCTTCTCACAACAAGCATGACGGTTTCGATAGGGAACACCCCAACTTTGGGGGCGAAACGATATCCATTGCCTCTGATTGCTTTCAAAATATTTCTCGTGTCAACATAGAACAACAGGAGTGTTGTGTTATTTTTTTTTCATTTTTCGGGGTTCGTTTGGACATTTTTATGCATTATGTGAGTTTTCAGTGCATTTATGTGAATAATTCAAATTTGAACTACATGCACATGCTCGCGTGCATATAAATTGGTTGAAAAATCAAATCTTTGTCCGTGGGTGCTTTCTTAGGTCCCATGCAAAAAATGGGAATGAATGTCAAACACCATGCCACCGTCACTCAGCGACAAACATTGAGATACCTGGCATTAAAATTCTAGTAAATCCAAAACTCGTCTGAAATTCATGAAACTTGGCGTGCTATCATGCAGCGGCATCAATATGCTGTGGTAAATTTTTTGTCCCATTTGGGGCAGGTTTGGCTATAAGCTTCTCACAAACAGAGCTTGTCACAACAAGCATGATGGTTTCGGTAGGGAACACCCCAACTTTGAGGGCGAAACAATATCTATTCTCTCTTATTTCTTTCAAACTTTTCTCGTGTCAACATAGAACAACAGGAGTGTTGTGTTATTTTTTGTGATTTTTTGGGGTCCGTTTGGACAATTTTATGCATTAAGTGTGTTTTCAATGCATTTATGTGCATAATTCAAATTTGTACTACATGCACATGCTCCCGTGCATATAAAACCATGGGTGCATGCTTAGGTCCCATGCAAGAAATGGTAATAAATGTCAAACACCCTGCCACCGTCACTCGGCCGCAAACATTGAGTTACGTGGTTTTTAAATTCTACTAAATCCAAAACTCTTCTGAAATTCATGAAACTTGGCATGCTATCATGAAGTGGCATCAACATGTTGTGGTAATTTTTTTGTCCCATTTGGGACAGGTTTGGGTATATGCTTCTCACAAACCATAGCTTCTCACAACAAGCATGATGGTTTCGGTAGGGAACACCCCAACTTTGGGGGCAAAATGATATCCGTTGCCTATGATTGCTTTCAAAATATTTCTTGTGTCAACATACAACAGAAGGAGTGTTGTGTTATTTTCTGTCATTTTTCGGGGTTCGTTTGGACATTTGTATGCATTAAGTGAGTTTTCAGTGCGTTTATGTGAATAATTCAAATTTGAACTACATGCACATGCTCGTGTGCATATAAATTGGTTGAAAAAACAAATCTTTGTCCTTGGGAGCATGCTTAGGTCCCATGCAAGAAATGGGAATGAATGTCAAACACAATGCCACCCTCACTCAGCCGCAAACATTGAGATACCTGGCATTTAAATTCTAGTAAATCCAAAACTCGTCTGAAATTCATGGAACTTGGCATGCTATCATGGAGCGGCATCAACATGCCGTGGTAAATTTTTTGTCCCATTTGGGGTAGGTTTGGGTATAAGCTTCTCACAAACCAGAGCTTCTCACAATAAGCATGATGGTTTCAGTAGGGAACACCCCAACTTTGGGGGTGAAACAATATCCATTGCCTCTTATTGCTTTCAAAAATTTTCTCGTGTCAACATAGAACATCAAGAGTGTTGTGTTATTTTTTTGTGATCTTTCAGTGTTTGTTTGGACATTTTTATGCGTTAAGTGAGTTTTCAATGCATTTATGTGCATAATTCAAATTTGATATACATGCACATGCTCCCGTGAACATAAATTAGTTGAAAAATAAAATATTTCTCCTTGGGTGCATGCTTAGGTCCCATGCAAGAAATGGGAATGAATGTCAAACACCCTGCCACCATCAGTCGGCTGCAAACATTGAGATACCTGGCTTTTAAATTCTAGTAAATCCAAAACTCGTTTGAAATTCATGAAACTTGCCATGCTAACATGGAGCGGCATCAACATGCCGTGGTAAGTTTTTAGTCCCATTTGGGGTAGGTTTGGGTATATGCTTCTCACAATCCAGAGCTTCTCACAACAAGCATGATGGTTTCGATACGGAACGCCCCAACGCTAGGGGCGAAGCGATATCCATTGCCTCTTGTTGCTTTCAAAGGTTTTCTCGTGTCAACATAGAACAGTAGGAGTGTTGTGTTTTTTTTGTGATTTTTCAGGGTTCGTTTGGACATTTTTATGCATTAAGTGATTTTTCAATGCATTTATGTGCATAATTCAAATTTGAACTACATGCACATGCTCTCGTGCATATAAATTGCTTGAAAAATCAAATCTTTGTCCTTGGGTGCACGCTTAGGTCCCATGCAAGAAATGGGAATGAATGTCAAACACCATGCCACCGTCACTCGGCCGCAAACATTGAGATACCTGGCTTTTAAATTCTAGTAAATCCAAAACTCATCTGAAGTTCATGAAACTTGGCATGCTATGATGGAGCGGCATCAACATGCCATGGTAAATTTTTTGTCCCATTTGGGGCAGGTTTGGGTATACGCTTCTCCCAAACCAGAGCTTCTCACAACAAGCATGATGGTTTCGGTAGGGAACACCCCAACTTGGGGGGCGAAACAATATCCATTGCCTCTGATTGCTTTCAAAAAATTTCTCGTGTCAACATAGAACAGCAAGAGTGTTGTGTTATTTTTTGTCATTTTCGGGGTGTTGGACATTTTTATGCATTAGGTGAGTTTTTAGTGTGTTTATGTGAATAATTCAAATTTGATTTACATGCACATGCTCGCGTGCATATAAATTGGTTGAAAAATCAAATCTTTGTCCTCGGGTGCATGCTTAGGTCCCATGCAAGAAATGGGAATGAATGTCAAACACCATGCCACCGTCACTCAGCCGCAAACATTGAGATATTTGGCATTAAAATTCTAGTAAATCCAAAACTCGTCTGAAATTCATGGAACTTGGCATGCTGTCATGGAGCGGCATCAACATGCCATGGTAAATTTTTTGTCCCATTTGGGGCAGGTTTGGGTATAAGCTTCTCACAAACAGAGCTTGTCACAACAAGCATGACGATTTCGGTAGGGAACACCCCAACTTTGAGGGCGAAACGATATCTATTGCCTCATTGCTTTCAAATTTTTCTCATGTCACCATAGAACAAAAGGAGTGTTGTGTTATTTTTTGTTATTTTTCAGGGTTCATTTGGATAATTTTATGCATTAAGTGAGTTTTCAATGCATTTATGTGCATAATTCAAATTCGTACTACATGTACATGCTCCCATGCATATAAATTGGTTGAAAAATCAAATCTTTGACCTTGGGTGCATGCTTAGGTCCCATGCAAGAAATGGGAATGAATGTTAAACACCCTGCCACCGTCACTCGGCCACAAACATTGAGATACCTTGTTTTTAAATTCTAGTAAATCCAAAACTCGTCTGAAATTCATGAAACTTGGCATGCTATCATGCAACGGCATCAACATGTCGTGGTAATTGTTTTGTCCCATTTGGGACAGGTTTCGGTATATGCTTCTCCCAAACCAGTGCTTCTCACAACAAGCATGATGGTTTCGGTAGGGAACAACATGCACCCCGTAGATTTGAATCCAGCACCGAACTCCCTGAAGTTTGCAAAGATCACTTCTCTAGTCAGGGAAGCCATACCTACCAAGCCAAGAGAATCTGGTAGATCTACCAACTTATCATATAGTGAAATAGTACGCTTATAGTGAAAGCCAATAGCGCGCCTTCCCTCCTTCTCTCATTTCGGAAAGATTTGGCAGTATTTTCTTATGATGACCTGGTCGAGAGAGTACGAAACATCGGTGTAAAAGATTGAGTGGGATGGTTGTAGTAAGGGGCGAACCAAGTGCTTGCGCGAAGAAGCGAATCAATCAGAATGGAGACAAGGAAAGGAATCGAGTCCCGGCCCGGTAGCGATGCCTCTCACACGGATGGGAGTTACTTTTCTTTATCACCATAAGCGTTACGAAATGGACCCGCATTCCCCTTTGCTTTTCTTTTGCAACTAAGCTTAAAAGAAACATAGTAGTCTTTCAAGCCATTAGAAAACTCATTAAGTGCTCTATTGAGTGAATGCCTGTTGAGAAGCTTAGGTCATACATTTCTAGCTAATTAGAATACAACCATGAAGGTGGGGTTCGAATGCCATACTACTATTTATTCTGTTAAGTACGATTGGAATGTAGTCCCTTTTTATTGGATCCGCCGCTCTGTTAAGTTAAATTCAAAGTAGGTGTGGGTCTAGGTAGAGGAAGTCATAAATCAAGTAACAAGTATTGTTATAAATATCGTATATAGTAGTTGCCAAACTCACAAGCATCACACACTTCGATCTACTTTATTGAATAACTTAGCTAGATAGAACCGACTCAAGCTTTTAAATGAAAGAAGCAATAATGGCATAATTTCTGTCTCAAGACCTCTTGCAGCTACAGCCAATGCAGCACCTCCTTGATCAACATACCACACAGCCCATTACGCCTTGCTCCAGTCGCAGTATAAAGAGAGACTAGAACCTACCGGGGAGCCCTCGGCAGAGTCCCTATCGTTGTTGCAACAATTACACACATAGTTCCGGAATTTCACATTTGTGAGAAGAAAGGGTATGTGTGTTTGAAAGGAGTGGTGCAAGAATGTATTCTGAGCCTCAGTCAACACAACTTGTTTCGCCTTTTCCGAACATCATTCTTATCAGGACCCTCCTTTATATAAACCACTCGTAGATATATACCTGCCTGTGGCCTTAGATGAATACATCGATAGATAAGAAGGGAAATGCATCATCTAGAAAGGATTACTGAGGTTTAGGGACGTTATAGTGATGGTGAGTAAGCGTACGATCCATCACACAAACGTCACCCTTGAAACGATTGTCGAAAATGCAGTGGATTATCTCAAGTATTTGAAACATGACGTCGAGCTTTTAGGTCATATCATGGTCAGGGCGCAATAGATCTTTTTTGAGTACTACAAAGTTGACATAGTTGATAAAACTACCATTGCGGCTATGGCCTTTACCATATGGCGAATGAGGTATCATGACAATAAGAGATGGAAGTTGTACATTCCAACTAAGGAAGAAGACGCATTCATTAGGCGGGCATACTATGGTGGGCATGTAGATGTGTACAAGCCTTACGGGGATAATTTGTATTATTACAATGCCAATTCGTTATATTCGTATATAATGAAAACATGTAAAATGCCCGGCAGGAAGGGGGTGTGGCATGACAATTTCTGTAACAAGAAATTGGACGATTTGTTTGGCTTTATACAAGCTTTGGTGTATATACCTAAGCATGTAAAGCGTCCTTTTCTCCCATTTAGAGACCTTGATGGGAAGGCTCTAAAATTCGGAGTTGGGTACGTGTATGGGTGTTACTTTAGTGAAGAATTAAAGCATGCTGTCAAATTAGGGTATGATGTTACGCCGTGCTGTGGGTACTTGTTTGAGCCTATTGATAGTCCATTTGCGGAATTCATAGATGATATGTATTCAAGGAGATTAGATGCTAGAGATAAACAATTAGGAGCCAAAAGCTATATACACAAGTTGAGCATGAACAGTGTGTACGGTCATTTGGGTATAAAGACCGAAAGCACTAAGGCTGTCCTTTGCTCTAAGGTTACAAGTCAAGTGTTTATGCATAAGAAAAAGGGTAAAGTGATCGATGTACTCGAACTGGGAGAGTATAATTTAATCACTTATAAAGAGGACATATACGATGAGAGCGATGGATGGAAACCGCCGGTGAACACGTGTCCTCAAATATCAGGATGCATTACGAGTTACGCCGTATATATATGGACCAATTTGTGTCACGGAATGACTGCCTCTATACGGACACAGACTCTGTAGTTTTAGAGAATCCTCTTCCTGAATCTATGATATCAGATAGAGAGCTTGGTAAGTTTAAGCTAGAACACGGCCTTATTAGGCGTGTGATTTTTACTGCTCCTAAAAGCTACTTCTTGGAGGTCGAAGGGGGTAAAGATGTCAAAAAGTATAAGGGTGCACCGTCTGGTGTGGTTGAAAAAAGTCACTTCGTGAACTTGTTAAATAATGTTCACTCTGAATGGGTGATCAATTATGAAAAGAACTTTTTAGTGGATTGGAAAAATCTAGTCACACGGAAATGTATGAGCCAAATAACAATGAGATTGGGAGGGGCTAAAAGGGTACTCGCCTTTAAAAAGGGTGTGTGGGTCGACACAAAGCCATACGTATTTATGAGTGAAGACTTGTTCAAAATGTTGAAAGATCATCCTACTGGCAGTCTAATATTACAGCTGTGGGAAGATAATAAAAGGCTGAAGGATGCGGCTGAACTAAGCAGGGTAATCCGAGAAGGATTGAATAAGGGTAAGACTTGCGAGGATGATCGTGTTGATGAGAGTGATTCTATAGAAGTGAAAGATCTGGGGGAAAAGAAGGGAACTAATAAGAAAGGAACCGGGAGTGATAAGAAGAAAGGATGTAATAACGATGTGCAGTCTTCTAATAAGAAAGGAGGTCGATCTGCTAAGAATGATGGAAGTAGGAGTAGTAATAAGAAAGAGGGTGATAAATAAGCATTGGATGAGAAACATCCTTTAGATTCGGAACCTATCGAATCGTATATGAATTCATGATCATTGTTCGAAGCCCACTCACTGAGGGATGTGAGTTTGGGGAGTAGATCCGGATAGTAATCCAACCCTGTTTCCATTCCATTTGTATATTAGAATGTTGATGGCTGCAGGTTGCCTCCTCACTGGATTGGATAAGAGTTTCGATTTGGAGGTGGTTGCATTTAGGTTTGCTATAGGTTGGATTCCTTCGAATAAACGCAATAGATTCCCTACCTCACAACATAGGGTATTTGCTTCATATAACAGTAGTAGATGTTACGGATCCTATAACAGGTGGGTTTACTGCTTTCAGTGTTGGCACTGGGTTTCCATGGCCTAAAACGAGGGTTACAATATGAGCTAGGTATTACTATCACATCCATGGTACTATTTCAACATTAGTGTAGGTTGGTCACCAACTATACCACCTCTGGAATACACTGGAGCCTAGTAGTAGTCGTACTCTGTTTGCTAATTGCAGCACCCGTCTATCAACGGAACATTGAGAAATTCATTCTCTTTTCATTTCATATACGTCTATTCATTTGGCAGAACATACTTCTTAGGTGCTATATTTAGGTCGTGGTGTAAATATCCTATTTGTAGGAAAATGTGAAAGGTTATCCTGATCTATAAAGGTTATCCACCTTTCTCCTCTTCAAGCTTTGTAAACTCGTTCGCATTCTCTATCTACCTATATAGAGGCGGTGTAGTTTGTTCTCTAAGCCCACGGTTATCATGTCTCTAGATACGAATATTCACTAGAGGTGGGAAATCTCTTTCCTACAACCATGGTGTTGATAACTAGGATATCAGTGTTTTGAAATAGGTCCTGATATCAGGAAAATCCTCCAATCGAAATCCTAGAATGGATGAAATCCATATTTCTATGAATAGTAGATATATTATGAGATCCTATCTAACTGCATTTCTGAATCGAGTTTACGACGAGTTCAACGACATTTTCTCATGTAACAGTTCTGATTCGCTTCCCAGAGACCCTGAAGATTCATCGAAGAATAAGTTCCCATCGTCTAATCCTCCTACTCAATCTGATCAAGATAAAGTCAAAGGAAATCAAGAGAATGTTGAAGTCAATAAAGGTTCTGGAAAGAAAGGAAAAGTCGATAAAGGTTCTGGAAAGAAAGGAAAAGTGAATAAAGGAAAGAAAGTCAATAAAGGTTCTGAAAGTGGATCTAGTGATAGTAACTATGACTGTTCAATTCCTCCGAGTGGAGGAGGCGGCCCCAATGGTAGTGATAATAGTCCTGCTGGAGGTGCGCCTTCTAACACATCAAATCGTTTTCACATTCTTAACAATTTGAGAGAGAACCTAGTGTATTCTATGTCTATACCCAATACTCAAATCCAGGACAATCATCACATCGTCATCTCAAAGCTATTTGAGAGAGAACCCCAGTTGATCTTCAGATGTGACGATTGTATCCAGACTTGTATACACAATCGCAGAGGACATAATATTTTCCGAGTTCAACCCACCGACCACCTTTTGGTAATATGACACCACGAGTGCCCGGCCTCTACTTGCGAACTGTTTAAGCCGGCCTGTCACCCCACGTCCCAAGACGTGGCTTTATTGGCCCGTCGTATCCAAGCGGAGATCATGCCTCCCTTTTTTAAGGGATTCCTGTCAACCCGGATGTGGGTAACCCAACCGTCACTGGGGTACAACTCCTTGGAAACAAGCAAGTTTTTGAGGCCCAAGAGGAGATGTTTGATATTTGCAGCCTTTATATAGGGGTACAGAACCGTCTTTTTCTTCTACGCTTGCCTCTTCCTCGACCCCTACAACCCCGAGTTCCAACACCCGGGTTTCGGTCGCCACAAGCCCCAATCATGTCTGGATCCAGCCGTCAAGGCCGGTGGGTAGCTTCTTCTGTCACCGAGGAAGATATCGCAAAGCTTTGGGCGGCGAGATACCTGACCGCAGAAATCCATCACCGGCTTCCTGCCGAGAGGCAGGTTATTCCCACCCCAAGATCCGGCGAGAGGGTCGTGTTCGTGTCCCACTTCCTCCGTGGGTTAGTGTTTGCACATAAACCCTTCATCTGAGGGATCATGTTCTATTATGGGGTAGATTTTCACGATCTGGCCCCGCACTCTGTTCTTCTTATCTCGGCGTTCATCGTCACGTGCGAGGCCTTCCTCTGAACTACTCCGGACTTTGGCTTGTGGCTCAAGACCTTCGATGTGAAGCCACAAGTGGTAGAAGCAGAGCAGGCCGAGTGCGGCGGCGCTACAGTGAGGAAGCTTGCTAGCGCCGTTTGGCTAAAAGGATCCTTCGTCAAGTCTTCATCTGCGACAGCAGGGGTGGTTCTATATTACCGAGCCCCGCAGCTCCAAGTGGACAACTGCGCTCGCATTTCGATCCAGCCCCCCAACTCAGCTTGCATCATGGATTAACAATGGGCTAGATTGGGGATCAACGAATGATGTGAGAACTCTACAGATTTGCATCTGAAGCCTCATTGAGAGGGACATTGACATAGCCAACATCGTTCAAGTAATGCTAGTCCGTCGGACCCTGTCATGCCAGCGATGGCCTCTCCGCCTATGGGAGTTCAATCCAGAAGGGCCGTGGACTCTTCAGCACTTCTTCGGCACAACGCACGAAGGAATGTGGAGATTATTCTTCGGGAAACGAAGGCAATGGCCAGACACCACCGAAGATGTCGGCCTAGACTGTAACCATCCGGATACTCCAGTAAGTACCCGTTTACCGAATACCTTATAGTCAGATACCCAGTGGTGAGATACCAATATTATTGTCCTTTTTCAGGGCTGGATAAAGAAGGTGGAACTGATTAGGTGTCCAGCTCCCCTTCTCGAAGACTCAACCACTCCTATGTTAACAAGGATGTTGGCCTTGGCGCCATACCAGGCACCGGCAGGGGAGGGCGAGAAGGCCCAAGATGACCTTGGTTCCGGAGGTAAGTCGGACACTGAGTCCGGACAAATCGACCTTTCCTCGCTAGAAGATGGAGGCTAAAAATGACCTAGTATCCCTTCTCCAAGCAGGAGAAAAAGGGACGCCTCCAAAGATTGGGAGGGGTGGTCTTCCAAGAAGGGCAAGATGCCACCGTCGAGCGCCCTGGGTTTGGAAAGTGACATCGTTAAATAGCTCCAACAAGGGGACAAGCCCTCGGCCAAACCATAAGAGAATCCGGAATACTCTGATAGCGTCCCACTCTGTTGCTGTTACCAAAGATATATGTAACGCATTCATGCATTTTTACAGGTCGGCACAGAGTTTTTCTGGGCAATCCTCTTCTTCGGGGAGTCTTCTCTAACCTCCTCGCCCAACAAGGCGGATGACTCTGAAGTGTCATCCCGGAGGGTCCCTTTTGACCAACAAGTTACGTAGGGGACAGAAGAGGCAATAGCCGAAGGCGGAGCACCGACCATCCGGAATTCCGGGGCTGATGATAACAAAGTTCCCGGACTGACTGGTTAGCACCCGACAGTGATTCTGGAGATGGGTGAATAGATTCCTTCAAAGGATGATTGTGCTCCTGGAGCAGCTTCAGGAAACCCGGAGACTCCGGATATACTGCGGGACATATTGCGGAAAGCATTTGTCTCGGGGGAACAGCATACCTTGATGGGTACAGTGATTGAGAAGATTTCGTCCGCGAAGAGTGGATTAAATGAAGCCTTCATGAGCCTACTGAAGGGCTTCGAGGTTTGTGACATAATGTTTTCAGCTCCATTTCATTTGCAAAGATGCGCCTGTGTATATGTCGTAGCCCCTGAAACTCGGGTTGGCTACCACTAGGAAGCAAACAGAGGATCGAAAAGGATCGTTTGAGGACTAACCTGATGAACTTTGAACACATGTTGATTCCCCCTTGGACACTTCTCGAACTATGGAGATTGCTGATTTGCAGCAGAAGCTTGATGTGGCAGGGGATGATCTTGCTTTAATCAATATGCGTCTGGACAAGTCGCAAGATATGTATTCGGGGCAATCCTCATACATTTTTTGTGGTATAAGCGTGATGCTGAGATTTGGCTGCAGATGGTGCTGCCTCCGTTGAAGTTCTTCGAGCGGAGCTGGCCCGGGCCAAGGAGCAGGCCGGACATAGCAATGCTACTTCCGAAAAGGCATCAGATGGATTAAAATCCGAACAAGCCGCACGGCGCCAGGATAAGGAGAAGATATCCACGATGACGCTCGAACTGGAGAATGCTACCGGCCGCTGTGAATTTCGGTAGAAAGAGAGTAAAGCCTTAACAGCTGATCTGGACAAGGTCTTACAAGAGGCGAGGGAAGCGCAGTCGGAATGCATAGCAGCCCATGAGGAGGTTCGACAGGTGAGGGAGATTGCAGATGGAAAGCCCTTTCTGCTACAAACGAATTTCGGTGACCCGAACTATGCCCAGCTTAACCAAGTATGGAGTTCTCCGGACGAGCCGAAGAGATCTGCCGATGCGGCACAGTATTACCAAGCGCGAGATGGATTGCAATGGAGAAGCTTTTTTGGTCGCAGTTTGGCGCATCAAAGCGCCCTCTGTTGCTCAATGAATAGATGTCCCAATGGGCCGAACTTCATAAGATATCCAGCGCTGCCATGAAGTATATCGTAATCCGGTTGTGGCCAACCGAGCCTGTTCCGAATAGCTATTTCGGTTTGGTGCAAAGGCTTGTTGACATGGTGTCGCGTATCGACGCTGTGAAGCGGTCAACGTGCATTGAGGGTGCATGGATGGCTTTTGCCCGAGTCAAAACATTCTGGGGGAAGATGAAGGCCATCGATGTTGCGACGAAGGGTCCACCCAAAGGCAAGGACCGTCCGGAACCGGAGCATTATTTTGAAGATGTCCTAGAGGCCGCCCGCTTTATAGAGGGTCAGTGCTCAAAAGAAACAATGTTCGAGTGAGGTGTATGAAAATTGTAAAAGATAATTTTATAATTAATCTATTTATGTTTTGCTTGAAAGCTTGAATTCCTCCTGTGCGACTGTTTTGATATAATCTGGAAGTTTTCCAGTCGTCAGCTTCATCCCCCTTGTAGGAAGTACGGGGGTGTTCAGAAAAGCATTTAATCACTCTTTATCCAACGTCTTGGTCCATGAAGGAGGTGATAATGCGGCGAACCAGGGAATCAGACTATAAGGCGTTAACACTTTCACTTAGCCATAGGAGTTTTATGGTGGGGCTACGACATAGCCCCTGGTATGTATGCAGCGTATGGTGCCTTACATATTTGATCTGAAAAAGATCCCTCGTGTGACATGGAGAATCGCTAAAGATTCCAATAAGTCGTCAAGTGGTTGACCAGCTCACGCCGCATCATGACAGTCAGTTTTCGGCTTTCTCTACTGAGGTGCTCGTCCAGTTTAGACCAGGGCACAATCACAGTAGTTCTCCCTTTACTACCCTAGCCGATAGAGCGGAATGTAGGGTAGCAAGCATAGGAGCCGGGCAACCCAACTATTGACCCAAGACAATGATTCGGAGCTGATGCATATAAGGCCAAACTTGTGACGCTGAAGTATGCTATAGAGATGTTCGGACTTTTACTGGCAACTCATTTGTTCCCACACCGAGCCCCTGGCAGGTTATGCCAAGGTATTTCTGTGAAATAACCGTAGGAGCCATATTTGTCAGGAAAACAATATGGATTATTAGTTCGGATATTGTTTACTGGTAACTGAGCGACATGCCAATGATTACTTATGATATATATATATATATAAGCCATCTGCCCGGCTATTTGACATGCTCGGGGTTGGAGGCGGAGGAACAGGCATAATACAGGCTCAAGAAATAGGGAGTGCAGTCTACAAAAAGTTATTCTGGACCTCCTGTCGCACGTCTGCGCCGCTAGTCCTCGGTGGGGGTAATCCTTGATGGAAATAGCCCCTTGGGTGAGCATACGGATCCGGACTCCGATAGAGCCAGTTTCAGATGTTTATCCTGCTCGTCACCTGTTTTTAAAGGATAGCGAAGGAAAAATAATAAAAAATAAGTAATAAAAGAAAGTTACTGGGGTGCTTCCAGGCTTGTCCGTATTGTGCTTCCGCCAATGCCCATGGTATCTTGAGTGCGTAATGATGTATGCACGGTACAAATTTTGTAGGTGTGTGGAGTGGGCAGCGGAAGCCGGGTTGCTATTTCTGTTTTAGGAGTAGATGATCCTCTGGTTGAGATTGCTTCTGAACCCTGGTGTTTCATTGGTGAACCTTTCCGTCATCCCTGTCTCTTGGCGGCCTCCTCCCCCATTGTTCGGTGTTGAGCTTTCTGGCCTATTTAAAGACCCAGCTGTTTCTGTTGGTATGATTAGCTGGTTTACCGGGGTGGCCATGAATCTGGCATGGTCGGCCCAATATCCTGTCCAGCTTGGATGGTTCGTCTCGATTTGCCTTGAATGGATTCTTCCGCTGACCGGGCATGGGGTTGCTGAATCCGGCGTTGACCGCCATGTCACCTGATCTTTCATTGTCATTGCGACTATTGTTTTTGCTTCCTCGTGGCTTGCCGTTGCCGTCTCGGATTTCGGAGGTGCCCTGGTCGCTGGCGCTATTGCTTCTGCGAGCGAGCCAGCTGTCTTCTCCCGCGCAAAAGCGGGTCATCAGAGCAGTGAGGCTGTCATGGATTTTTGTCCTTCTTGGCCGAGGTGGCGTGCAAGCCATTCGTCCCGGACGCCGTGTCTGAAAGCCGCAAGGGCTTCCGCGTACGTACAGTTGACGATTTTGTTCTTTTTGACTAAGAACCGATTCCAGAGCTCCCTGGATGATTCTCCGGGCTGTTGGGAAATTTGACTTAGGTCATTGGCATCCGGTGGCCAGACATATGTTCCTCGGAAGTTATCGAGGAAGGCCTCTTCCATGTCCTCCCAGCTGCCAATGGAATTTTCAGGCAGGCTGTTTAACCAGTACCGAGTTGGCCCTTTTAGTTTTAGTGGGAGGTATTTAATGGCGTGGAGGTTGTCCCCACGGGCCATATGGATGTGGAGGATGAAATCTTCTATCCATACCGCGGGATCGGTTGCCCCGTCGTATGATTCAATATTGACGGGTTTGAATCCATTCGGGGAATTCATGATCCATTACTTCATCAGTGAAGCAAAGCGGGTGTGCAGCGCCTCTATGCTGGGCCACCCTGCGACGTAACTCCGAAGGAGTCCCTTTGTGGTTTTCGGCTCGGGCGTGGCGAGGTTTGACGCGTCCGAATAGGTAGCCGTGGTCGCGTGTCGAAGCATGCTTTGGCAATCCGTAGATCAGTCTTGCGGGTCCTTCTCTATTATCCAAGTTTCTCTGCAGGTCATCTGGGTAATCACGACCTGCATTGTTCTTGCCTTTACGATGAGGTGGGGCGGTCTAGTGTTCGGCCTGAGTTGCCTCTTTATCCGAAAAGGGTTGTCGGTGACCTGCCGCATTGTGTGACGATGGTATGGGATCCAACGCCCCTTCGTCGAACTGGTATAGCGATCTGTGCTTTGGGTAGCCTTTGGCTAGGCTACTCAGGTCGTATTGTTCGGCGACCAGGACTTCGGTCCATCTATCGTTGAGTAAGTCTTGGTCAGCTTAAATCTGCTGCCGCTTCTTTTTTAGGCTCCTTGTCGTAGCTATCAGCCTGCGCTTGAAGCGCTCCTGTTCGAGGGGCTCTTCGGGTACGATGAAGCCTTCATCGCCGAGGCTTATCTCATCTTCGGAGAGCGGAAGGTAGTTGTTGTCCTCCGAACCGTCGCTGGGCAGGGCCTGTTCATCGGGGCTGGCTTGCCCGTTTTCCTATTCCTCCTGCTCGGATGTTGCTCCCACAGGGTCTTCATTGCTTTCGGCGCCGTCTGGAGTACTATTTTCTCCAGTGCCATTGTTGCTTCGGCGTGAGTTGGGGCGGCATTTGGGGTGCCGGAACTTAGACTGTGACTCAGGAGGCTTAACTGGATCTCCCTTGTCTTTGCCGCGAGGCTTTTTAAGTGTATCGATCATGTACACGGCATGTGAAGGGGTGGCCATCTCGCGCCTGATGACTGGCGGGTCTTGGCCTTGCTCCTTATTGGCATCGTCGTCTATACCGTCAATGTCCGCGGAGCCAGGAGCGGGCATGTTGGTTAATTCCTCGACAGTGGCTATGTAGTGGGTGGCGGGTGGGAAGCGAAATTCTCCATTATCAGCCTCTAGCTCGAACCGGACATATCTTAGCCTTGAGTCCCCCATCGGGGACAGGTTTTTCAACGAAATCAGCACATCACCAAAGGGCGAGTGTTGGAAGACATCTGCGGCGCTGAACTCGATGATTGATAACCGATCCAACTCGGTGTCCGAGGGTGCACAAGGTTCGGAACTTATAGCCGGAAATGAGTCCGAAATTCCGTTGACGCCGATGTTGTGTTGAGTTTGTGTGTGGCTCCAATGCTACGGAGTCTGTGTCTTCAGATGGTGCAAACTACTTCGGATCTAAGGTCGTAGCAGTTACCGGAACCATCTCCAGAACCTGGTCCGATGACCGATTTAGTTCATGCTCATTGGAGCGAGGGGGAGCAACCGTCGCGGTCTCAAATCCATCGAATGTCAAGTCTCCACGGATATCTGTGACATAGTTCAAGCTTCCAAATCTGACCTGATGGCCAGGGGCATAGCTATCAATCTGCCCTAGATGGCCAATCGAGTTGGCCCGCAGTACGAAGCCGTCGAATACGAATCTGTCCGGGGAGCAAGGTCTCTCCTGGGACAATGTCACTACAGACGATCGGAGGGGCCATCGAATCTTTTGTTGATGGCATAGTGGAACTCTCAATGAAAGCACCAATGTCGGTGTCAAAACTGGCGGATCTCGGGTAGGGGGTCCCGAATTGTGCGTCTAGGATCGATAGTAACAGGAGACGGGGGACACGATGTTTACCCAGGTTCGGGCCCTCTCTATGGAGGTAATACTCTATGTCCTACTTGATTGATCTCGATGAATATGAGTGTTACAAGAGTTGATCTACCACGAGATCGTAATGGCTAAACCCTAGAAATCTAACCTATATGACTATGTTAATGAGTATATCCTTTCCGGACTAACCCCTCCGGTTTATATGGACACAGAGAGGATCTAGGCTTTACATAGAGTTGATTACATGAGAAGGAATCTTCATAATCGGTCGCCAAGCTTGCCTTCCACGCCAAGGAGAGTCCAATCCAGAAACAGGTACGGTCTTCAGCCTTCATGTCTTCACAGCCCATCAGTCCAGCCCATGGATAACAGGTCGGACCCCCAAGGACCCCTTTGTCCAGGACTCCCTCAGGCGGCCCAAAGATAGGAGCATCCACTGGTCCCAAAAGAGGCCCATCAATTGTAGGGTTTTACTGAGAGGAGTCGTTGGAGCCCAAAGAAGGGTTTAAAACCATGGAGTTCTGATCTTGTGGCATCTGCTGCTGAACTTGGTCTTGCTCCTCATGTTGATGATGCCCAGGGTGACCCCAGCCCTCTCCTTTATCCTGTGGTGGCTGCTGCGGTTCATCCGGCTGGATTGGCTGAGGAAAATCATTCTATCTAAGTGCTGGATAAGGTGGGAGAACCCAAAACTGTTCTACAGGTTGCAATTCACCTGGCATTGGGTGAGGGTTACCATCGAATGGCAATATGTCCTCATCTTGGGGCAACTGTTATGCAAAAGCCGTCGTCAGAATGCTGCATGAAGCTGTCCAAGACAGAATAGCGCCTCCCACAGTGGCAAAGTGTCGAAAAACTACATCCCTCGGGACTAAAACATTGTCAAAGAGGGAAGCATAAACCACAAAGCAAACTAAACGATCATCCTCTTCATTCTAGTAATGAAACTGCCCGAAAGTGCAAACAATCTCAGCCAAATTCTCTGTATTGCGATAGTCAAGAGGAACTCCAATGAACATGAGCCACCCAGTGCGGTGACCTTGTAAAGCTCGATGACCAACTCCATCATCATGATTAATGAACCACCGAAAAATCTCCTTGCCATGCTGATTGAGACCAAGCAGCCATGACAGATGATTAACTAGAGCGCTACGCACTACTGGATCTTGCATCTGGTACAGACCAACACCTTGAAACCAGGTTTTAGAGGACAGTACCGGAAGTTGTAGCTCGTCGAGGATGAAGTCACAAACTTGCTGTCAAAGATGAGGTACATCCTCTGGCAGCGGGATTGGCTCAACGATCCTAACCATGTAGGATTCATGGCGTCGTGGCAGAGTTCTGGCTGGGGTGTAGTAGGTGCGAGGCACACGATGCAGACCAGTGTCGATGATGTCATAGCCAGCCGGGAGAAAGTGCCTTAGATCAAGCTCATAGTTAGCCATGGCTGGGTGTGGAGGTGAGGTGGAGGTGGCGATGGCGATGAGGAGCCGGCTGTCTGCAGAGGAGGGGAATCCTTTGGTGTGGCAGAGGATCTTTGCACTATTTGGAAGCATGAAGCATCGGGAGGGGTTTGCTTGATGGCGCGAGGCTCGAGGTCGGTAGTAGAGGTTCGACCCTTGGGAACCCAAACTTTTACTTGCGGTGGAGACTATGTACACCCTTTTTAACATGACCGAGCCGAAAACACATGCGACAACGTGTCTCGTTCATGCACGTATCCACACTATGACCCATCCCCAATCAACGTGAGCAGTCCCAAACTTGTGCAGCAAGTTCTTCTACAAGTTCATCCAGGCGCTGCAAATCATGAACCACCTCCACAGGTGACCTGGCAGGTGATGACAGTGCAACCATTGTAAGCCCTAGCCCAATCAAACTAATAGGCAGCGTAAACAGCCCATCATCCTCAGACTCAGTAGAATCATCATCCGATAGAATTAACGGATTGTGAGACGACCCTTCCAAACAAACAGTAATAGGAGAAATATCCAGGGAGAAGATCACACCGGCCTGATCATGATTGGGTGTATCCCGTGGAAAGCGGGTTGATACGTCTCCAACATATCTATAATTTTTGATTGTTCCATGCTATGTTATATCCTGTTTTGGACATTTTTGGGCTTTATTATACACTTTTATATTATTTTTGGACTAACCTATTAACCGGAGGCCCATCCAGAATTGTTGTTTTTTGCCTATTTCAGAGTTTCGCAGAAAAAGAATATCAAACGGAGTCCAAAGGGAATGAAACCTTCGAGAACGTGATTTTCGGAACGAACATGATCCAGAGGACTTGGACCCTACGTCAAGAAAGCAACCAGGAGGGCACGAGGTAGGGGGGCGTGCCTACCCCCCCCCCCCCAGGCGCGCCCTCCACCCTCGTCGGGCCCATGTTGCTCCACCGACGTACTTCTTCCTCCTATGTATACCTACGTACGCCCAAACTACCAGATATGGAGCCAAAACCCTAATTCCACCGCCGTAACTTTCTGTACCCGTGAGATCCCATCTTGGGGCCTTTTGCGGAGCTCCACCGGAGGGGGCATCGATCACGGAGGGCTTCTACATCAACACCATAGCCTCTCTGATGAAGTGTGAGTAGTTTACTTCAGACCTTCGGGACCATAGTTATTAGCTAGATGGATTCTTCTCTCTTTTTGGATCTCAATACAAAGTCCCCCCCCCCCTCTATTGTGGAGATCTATTCGACGTAATCTTCTTTTGCGGTGTGTTTGTGGAGATCGATGAATTGTGGGTTTTTCGATCAAGTTTATCTATGAAAAATATTTGAATCTTCTCTGAATTCTTAAATGTATGATTGGTTATCTTTGCAAGTCTCTTCGAATTATCAGTTTGGTTTAGCCTACTAGATTGACCTTTCTTGCAATGGGAGAAGTGCTTAGCTTTGGATTCAATCTTGCGGTGTCCTTTCCCAGTGACAGTAGGGGCAGCAAGGCACGTATTGTATTGTTGCCATCGAGGATAACAAGATGGGGTTTATATCGTATTGCATGAGTTTATCCCTCTACATCATGTCACCTTGCTTAAAGCGTTACTCTGTTCGTTTGAACTTAATAATCTAGATGCATGCTGGATAGCGGTCAATGTGTGGAGTAATAGTAGTAGATGCAGGCAGGAGTCGGCCTACTTCTCTCGAACGTGATGCCTATATACATGATCATAATTAGATATTCTCATAACTATGATCAATTCTTTCAATTGCTCAACAGTAATTTGTTTACCCACTGTAATACTTATGCTCTCGAGAGAAGCTACTAGTGAAACCTATGGCCCCCGGTTCTATTTTCCATCATATTAATCTTCCGTCAACAAGCTATTTCCTTTTCCGTTTATTTTGCTTTCTTTACTTTGCATCTTTATCATAAAAATACCAAAAATATTATCTTATCATATCTATCAGATCTCACTTTCGTAAGTGACCATGAAGGGATTGACAACCCCTTTATTGCGTTGGTCGCGAGGATTTTATTTGTTTGTGTTGGTGCGAGGGACTCGTACGTGGCCTCCTACTGGATTGATACCTTGGTTCTCAAAAACTGAGGGAAATACTTACACTACTTTGCTGCATCACCCTTTCCTCTTCAAGGGAAAACCAACGTAGTGCTCAAGAGGTAGCAGGGGTATCCGGTGAAACGGATCCAAACTGTATTGCGGGCGATGCCTCCGGCGCCAAGGCCATTGGCGGCGAGCTAACAACAATCTGATTAACAACAGAATTTGCATCTAATAACTCCTGTGGGTCAAGAGTATAGCCTGGATCTTGCTGAACTATTGCAATATCCTCAGGTGTAGCATTGTAACGATAACCACGACATGCATCATAGTTGAGGAATGTGGCAAAACGCAAACTCTTGCGAGGATGAGAGGTATCCTTAGAACGCAAAGAGGATTTTGCAGGCGCATGCATCATAGCAGCCATTCCCAAACGAGCTCTACGCTTAGATGGACTAACTAGGGTACATTCTTCATTACATTCTCTTTGCCAAGATGCAAACTCTTTAACCCAATCCGGACCCCCAAAACCCCATAGGTGAAAAAAGCATTTAAACCGAGGGCAAACATAGTTCCGTTGATTCAATATGAAAAAACCCACTACTTTGCATGAAACATTAGAAAGAGCAGACACGGTCACGTAGACATGATACCTTCAAAGATGAACAGTATCCTCCAATTGCCGCCTCAAGCGCAAGCGCAACATTATCCATGGTCAGCCGAAAGTTGTGTCGTGCAAATGATACCATCATGGTGAAGTGGCCCAATCGTTAGAAGGTTGCACCGTACGATCATGGTGCGCCAAATCTCCTTGGACATGACGATGCCCGAAGAAAAATCCAAACCCAAGGTGATGACCGCGTGGACCGCCATCAAGTTGGTCACCCAAAGGTGTAAACCAAGATGCCAGAGAGATTGAGTGGATGGGAAATGGCTTTCCCCGGCTAGATGTGGAGATTGCCGGAGGTGAGGGTGGCGGCTAGGGTTACGGTGGTGGGAGGTTGGGGGAGCCATCTTTGCGTAAGGACATGGATTGTTACGGGTATTCCACATCTTACTAAGTTGAATGATATAGCCACCCTTTTTACCCATGATGAGAAAACTCGCTACTACTTTACTATCAAACTATTTCCTTTCTCATTAAAGGGAGATGCTAAAGCTTGGTACAATACTCTTGCTCCTGGTTGTGTGCGTAGTCCCCAAGATATGATTTATTACTTCTCTGAAAAATATTTTCCTGCACATATGAAACAAGCTGCCTTACAGGAAATATTTAACTTTGTGTAAACTAAAGAAGAGAGTCTCCCACAAGCTTGGGGAGGCTTTTCCAGTTACTTAATGCTTTGCCTGATCATCCTCTTAAGAAAAATAAAATACTTGATATCTTCTATAATGGACTAATCAATGCTTCTAGGGACTTCCTAGATACTTGTGCTGGTTGTGTTTTCAGGGAACAAATTATTGCTCAAGCTGAAGAATTATTGAACAACATATTTAAAAATTATGATGATTGGACTATTCCTGAACCACCGGCTAAACCCACTCTGAAGAAGAGGGGTATATTATATATCAGTCCTGAAGATATGCAAGAGGCAAAGAAATCTATGAAAGAAAAAGGTATTAAAGTTGAGGATGTTAAAAATTTACCTCCTATTGAAGAAATACATGGGCTTAATACACCACCAATGCCTAAGGTGGTAGAGGTAAATTCTATTATGAAGTTTAATGAAAATGAGAATCCTCATAATATGCATTTTAGTCAATGTCTTTATGACTTTGAAAACTACACTAGAAAAAAAGATCACTTCAATGCAAATGTTATGAAACAGTTGAAATATAATTATGATATGATTGCTCGCTTGAGTGAATTGTTATTCGGAATATCAAATGATGTTAAAGGTGTTGGAAAAGATGCTTCGATGGTACAAACTCAGTTAGAACAAGTTGCTAAATCACAAATAGAATTACTTGATGAAATGAATCATAATATGCATGACTTCGTTGTTAGAGTTGTAACTAGAGGAGGTAAAATGACTCAGGAAACACTTTATCCAAAGGGACACCCAAAAAGAATTGAACAAGATTCACAAAGAAACAACACTAGTGTACATTGTCCTTCTAGAAAGAAAAAGAAAAACAAAAATGATAGGACTTTGCATACTTCTAGTGAACCCGAAATAGAAAAACCTCTTGATAATGATAATGAAACTTCTATCTCTGATGCTGAAACTCAATCTGGTAATGAACACTCATGTAGTGATAATGAAAAATACAATGATGAGGTTCATGAAGACTCTCAACCAAATAATGAAAAAGAACCACACAATGATGTTGAGATAGAACCACCTATTGATCTTGATAACCCACAACCTAAAAATAAAAGATATGATAAAAGAGACTTTGTTTCTAGAAAACACGGTAAAGAAAGAGAACCGTGGATTCAAAAACCTATGCCTTTTCCATCCAAGTCAACTAAAAAGAATGATGAAGAAGAATTTGAGCGCTTTGCTGAAATGTTGAGGCCAGTCTTTTTGCGTACTCACTTGACTGATATCCTTAAAATGCCTCCTTATGCAAAGTATATGAAAGACATCATCACAAATAAGAGAAAAATACCGGAGGCTGAAATATCCACTATGCTTGCTAATTATACTTTCAAAGATGGAGTACCTAAAAAACTTGGAGATCCGGGAATACCAACTATACCTTGCTCTATAAAAAAGAATTATGTGAAAACTGCTTTGTGTGATTTATGAGCTGGTGTTAGTGTTATGTCTTTCTCTTTATATAAAAGACTTGATTTGAATAAACTCACACCTACTGAAATATCTTTGCAAATGGTTGACAAGTCAACTGCCATACCTATCGGTATCTGTTAGGATGTGCCCGTTGTTCTTGCTAATGTTACTATTTTGACTGACTTTGTTATACTTGAGATGCCCGAGGATGACAACATGTCTATTATCCTTGGTAGACCCTTCTTGAATACTGCAGGCGCTGTTATTGATTGCAATAAAAGCAAGGTCACTTTTCATATTAATGGTAATGAGCATACAGTGCACTTTCGTAAGAAACAATTCCAAGTGAATGGTATTAATGTTATTGAAAAATCTCTAACAATCACTATTGGAAGTTTTCAAATACCTCTACCTACTATCAAGAAGAAATATGAAATGCTTATTGTTGGGGAAATGCATATCCCCATTGAGGTAACTTAGTGATTTACAGAAGTTCTGCGGTTTCATGCTAATCGAAAGTGGTTGTTAATAAGACCTGATCAACCTTATTAATGAATCATGTTTGAACGGTATGAAGTTGATGAATTTAGTAAGCACTGCTTTCTATCCCTACTTTTTATTCTCTGTTTTTATTAGTTAAATAAAATAAAATACCATGTTTTGTCTGTTTTCTGAATTTCCCGTGCAATAAAAAATGACCCAAAAATAAAAGTTCTCAAAATGCCCTCAAAATTTAATATGATTTTTTTCTGAATATTTGAGAATTTTTCTTGGAAATAATACCAGAGGGAGGTGCACCAGGTGGGCACAACCCACCTAGGTGCGCTAGCACCCCAGGCGTGCCCTGGTGGGTTGTGGTCCCCACGTGGGCCCCCTCACTTACCTCTTCATACCACATCATCACTGACCTCTAGAAAAAAATCATTATTGCTCTCACTCCCGTGTTCTTGAGGTCAAACCCGCGGATTTCGATCTCTTTGCTCGAAGCTCTGTTTCCGAATCTGTTTCGGGGGATTGTTGCTTGGTATGTGAGTCCATCATTTGTCCAATTAGTTTTTGTTTTAGTGGTTTATACTTTGAATAATTAGCTACTCTTGGTTCTGCTGTAGATGTGCTTGCATGTTGAATTCTTAGTGTTCTAAGTTGTTTGAATGCTTGCTATGGCCTCTATGTATCCCTATGAGTAGTTGCTATCGATCTTACAAAGTTTTGTTGACAAATTTTTGTCACTCCAAAAATTTTATTTTTAGAAAATTGTACGCGGACATGAATATCTTCAGGAAATTTGGCTCCAAGAAGAACTCCAAGGGTGTTATTGGGGATTTTTCTGACAATGATTTCCACCCTCGGAGGTTGGCGGAGGTACGACTATGCGAATGGCCGCACATCCCGTTCCTACAAGAAGCTAGAATTCATGAGGAGTTCATGCAATTCATTACCAATGCCGGTCTCGCCGACTTCATCGCAGATGAGTGTGACCGGCACCAAATCCTCACAAATGTGTTTTTTTCAAACCTTTACATTCTTGCCTAGAAATAATCCTCCTGAAGTTAGCTTTGACTTATATGTTGAAAACCACCAAATATCACTTACTGAATTTTGTGACATATGCATGATCCCGTCTGATGGGAGCTTGGCTGACCCTAGGCCGGCTGAGTTTGAGGATTTCTGTCGCACTTTGACAGTGGGTGATGAGAGGAGAGTGTTAGCCATCACTGCCGGTGGCTTACATTTTCCTCATGTTCGTTACTTTGCACTTTTTATTACCAAATGCTTGTTTGCTAGGGAGAAGGTGGGCGCACTTAGTTCACCAGACATTGCTGTTTTACGTCGTGCAATAGAGGGCAACAACACTTATAGCTTGGGAGCTATTGTGGCTCATCGCCTCCATCTTAATAAATCTCAAGGGAAAAAACATGGTGGGATTTTTGCTTCTCGTTTGGCGGCTCACTTCGAGGTGGCGATACGCCCCCATGATGTCCCTCTTACCACAGTTTACCTAGACCGTGCAGCCATGGATCGCCATCACTTTCTTGCACATGATCATTCTTATATTACCATTCCTTATAACTTGGTTTATTGCATTGACACTCATGATGTTATCCCTTTGCCTGCACCGGCTTTGTTTGATTCTGTTGCCAGGGGCGGATACCGGATTATGCCTGCAGACATCCTCGCCTACTGGAACGCTCAGGCTGCTGCTGAGGCTGCACAAGCACCTCCGCAGTGGAATGAATGGATGCCCGCTCCTCAGGATCCCTACTACCCTCCAGGCTACTGATCGATTACCAACTTAGGCCAAAAGCCTAAGCTTGGGGGAGTACGTGTTTCCACCGACTTTACATTCATTTCTACTTATTTCATTTGTTGGTGCTCACACTTTTTCATTGTATCATCCATGCTTAGAATTAGTTTTTTTGCTTTCATCTTGTGTGTTTGAAAAACTATAGAAAAACCAAAAAAATTAGTTGTAGTTAATTTACTTTCTATGCATGCTTAGTAGTAGTACTAAAGAAAATCCAAAAATATTTCCTTGTTCTTCTTTTACTTTTTGGGAGCTTTCCCGCGTAAATAGTTTTTCTCGTTTTTCCCCTTATATGCTTGCTTAAGAAAACCAAAAACTCCAAAAATATTTCAGTGTGTTTCTCTAAATTTCTTTTCTTTTATTCGAGTTGTTCCGAGGAGAAGACCACGATGAAAATGTTGAGTCGATCTCATATGAATAACTGTTGAACTAATAACGAGCCCATTTTACCTTGTCTTCTCATGTTGAATAAAATGTTTTGCAGATTCCAGCTTAGTCCATGACACTCTTGCGCTATTATTATTTTCATATCATTCGGTCATGCAAGTGAAAGGCAATAATGACGACATTCGATGAACTGGTCGTGGTAAAGAAAAACTGGTATGAACTTGACTTGTCTTGTCTGTGTAAATATGTTTAACCTAGTGCCCATGATTCAGCCCGTTATGATTAAACATGTTTTCAATGAAAATTAGAGATTATAGTTTACCATGCCATGCATAAGTAGCTGGGAGTTAATAATGATTTAGCTTGGATATCAACATAGCGTTAAAATGATTGTGATGTAGTATGATGATATGGTATCCTCCTCTGAATGTTCAAGTGGCTTGACTTGGTACATGTTCATGCATGTCGTTGAATCAAAACCAACATAGCCTCTATAATGTTTATGTTCATGGTGTCCATATCCTACTCATGCTAGTGTCCAATGTTACTTACGCATAATGCATGGTTATGATCGTTGTTGCTCTCTAGCTGGCTGCTTCCCAATCTTAATTGCTAGCCTTAGCCTATACTAAGTGGGAATTAAGCTTGTACATCAAAAACCTTGAACC
Organism: Triticum dicoccoides; assembly: GCF_002162155.2. Lineage (NCBI taxonomy): Eukaryota > Viridiplantae > Streptophyta > Magnoliopsida > Poales > Poaceae > Triticum > Triticum dicoccoides. Next base: position 64,133 of record NW_021308283.1, read on the forward strand.
CAAAGTTATTCCAGATGAGTCCACCATACCTACCTATATGCGGTATTACCCTGCTGTCCTAAGTAAATTTTCATGTGCCACCTCTAAAAAATTCTAAAAAAATTATTCGTTTTGTGTGCCTGGATCATTCATGGAATGACAAGAGGTGGCCTATATCTTCCATGCTAAGAGGGTTATCCTCAGGTCGAGTGTTTATTCACTCGCCATCGCACGAGGAAATGGGCGGTAATAGGGATGCCCAGTCCCAAACTGCAAAATACAAAACTAGTTCATCTCTTAAATAATCAAATAAAAACTCCCAATGGATTCAAAACTTTACTTTTACCGCTTGGGAACCGCCACTCGCATGCTTAGCATGGAAGATGTTGATAACTGATTGTCGTGAAGTGAATAAGAAGGGTGCATGTCTAAAAATATAATTTATCTCTTTCTTAAAAACTGGGCTCTGGCACCTCTACAAATCACTACTTCCCTCTGCGAAGGGACTTTCTATTTACTTTTATGTTGTGTCATCATCTTCTAAAAAACAAGTGCCAGAAACTGAGTAGAGCATAGCGGTCATGATTTATGCATTGTGTGTAGCTAATGTTGGGTGCATCATGACTGGATCTTTTCTACAATGAATTACAATGTTTAGTTGTTGCTTGAAATTTGGAGGTGCTCTGCATTTATGTTTTGCGGTCTCAGAAAGGGCTAGCGAGATACCATTATTGTCATATTATATAATGGTTATTTTGACGACGTGTTGCCGTTTGAGATATCTTATTATTGCTTGCTAGATGATTATGTCATTGATATGAGTCATTGTAATCTTTAATAGTTATTGTCGGCATGGTTAGTTATAATGTTGGCTGAAAACCTGGGTGCTGTTTCAACTTATTTATGCAAACAAGAGCAAAAGAGTTCGTAAAAGTTTTTCTTTCTCACTTCCAGTTTATTAACTGAATTTCTTGAGGACAAGCAAAGGTTTAAGCTTGGGGGAGTTCATACATCTCCAATGCATCTACTTTTTCTCATGCTTTTCCTCTTGTTTTGGACTCTAATTTGCATGATTTGGGTGAAACTAACCCGGACTGACGATGTTTTCAGCAGAACTACCATGGTGTTGTTTTTGTGCATAAATGAAAGTTCTCGGAATGGAACGAAACTTTGTGAGGATTTTATATATCAATAATAAGAATTTTTGGAGCCAAAACCCACCAGAGAGGGGCCCCTGGGTGGGCACAACCCACCAGGGTGCGCTCCCTCTCCTGGCGCACCCAGGTGGGTTGTACCCACCTGGTGGCCCCGCTGACGACCCCCCTGATACTATAAATTCACATATTTCCAGAAAAAAATCAGGGAGAAAGAATTATCATGATCCACGAGACGGAGCCACTGCCAAGCCCTGATCTTACTCGAGAGGGCAGATCTGGAGTCCGTTTGGGGCTCCGGAGAGGGGGATCTTCATTCTTCGTCATCACCAACCAATCTCCATCGCCAATTCCATGATGCTCCTCACCGGGAGTGAGTAATTCCTTCGTAGGCTTGCTGGTCGGTGAGGAGTTGGATGAGATTCATCATGTTATCGAGTTAGTTTTGTTAGGGCCCGATCCCTACTATCCACTATGTTCTTAGATTGATGTTCCTATGACTTTGCCATGCTTAATGCTTGTCACTTTGGGCCCGGGTATCATGAAATCAGTTCTGAACCATTTATTAATTCATCATTATATCCATGTCTTAGATCTGATCTTGCAAGTTATAGTCACCTACTACGGTTATGATCCGACAACCCCGGAGTGACAACAACCGGGCCCATTCTCGGTGATGACTGTAGTTTGAGGAGTTCATGTATTCACTATGTGTTAATGCTTTGTTCCGGTTCTCTATTAAAAGGAGGCCTTAATATCCCTTAGTTTCCAATATGGACCCCGTTGCCACTGGAGGGTAGGACAAAAGATGTCATACAAGTTCTTTTAATAAAGCATATATGATTATTTATGGAATACATGCCTACATTATATCGATGAACTAGAGCTAGTGCCATATCGACCTAGGTTATGACTGTCACATGATGAATATCATCCAACAAGTCACCGATGCAATGCCTACGAATTTATCTTATATTGTTTCTGCTAAGTTACTATTGCTATCATCACTGTTACACTTGTTACGAAATTACTGCTATCACTATTACTATTACTATTGTTGTTGTCACTACTATAAAAAACTACCATATTACCGTGCTATTGATTACATGTTGTTGATAATTAATATCCAAGTGTGGTGCAATTGACAACTCAGCTGCTAATACCTTCAAATATTCTTTGGATCCCCTTGTGTCGAATCTATAAATTTGGGTTAAATACTTTACCCTCGAAAACTGTTGCGATCCCCTATACTTTTGGGTTATCAAGAGCCCCTCGGTGGCCTCCTGTCCTAGATCTTCCTCCTATGTGTACTCATATACCTCAAAAACTTCTAGGGGAGCCACAAAACCACTTTTCCACCGCCGAA
>NW_021308283.1:68393-71444 GCF_002162155.2 Triticum dicoccoides
TGGAGTTGGCTCCATGCTATGAGGTCGTCTTGAAGCATTTTTTGATTAAAATAATCTTTTGGCCCTACCTATCATCCTGGTGATTGTAGTTTTCATGCTCATCTAGTCAAGACAGGAACATATATTTTAATTTGTGGTGGGATAAATGTTAGAGGTTGCAGCAAATATGTTGTACACTGCGGGTCTTTTAGGCAAGTTTAGAGGCAATCATGTGGGGCCAGTGCTATGATGTGTCGCGTCAACTCGTACAATGAGGAGAAGCTTGATTTTCGTACTACACTCCCTCTCCCTCGCGCATCCACGGTGTGGCTCACAAACGAGGACAGGGTTTTGCTTACTACAACAAGCTATCCCTCCCGCACGCGGTGGACGGACATGCAGCAGTTGATTCGATACTGTAGAAGTAGTCATCATTGTTCGTCTTCTCTAAGAGGTAAAGAGCCAAGCGCAACCCAAATGTGGCAATTACGAACGCTCATGTGGCAGTCTTTGTGTTGGGGTGGGCTGTGGTGCGGAGCCTTAGAGCACACATATAGCCAGGCTCTTGCATGAGACAAAATTGCCAATGTAAGCAGGCTATAAGCCCACTATTGTACTTGCTCTTAATAGTATAGCCTTGTAAACCGGAAAGGAGGGACTACTCCCTCCGTTCCTAAATAAGTACTGGAAACAATAGATTTGCCATCATCCAGCTCTTTGCCATCAGCTGGCTGATGACAAAGAGGTCATTTGCCGTCACCTTAAAATAAACGGACGGCAAAGAGTCAGCGTACGAAAAAGTGGTCCTTTGTCATCACCTAGTTCTTTGCCGTTTGCCAGCTGATGGCAAAGTTTCTTTGCCGTCAGCTGGCGGATGGCAAAGAGGTGGGTGGGGTCCAGTGGAGGTCTGAACCGTAACGACCCACCGGCCCCACCTCTTTGCCGACCGTTGGTGGATGGCAAAGAGATGGGTACATAAACGGCCGCCCCGCCCCCGTAATCTCTCTCTTCTCACTCTGTCTCCTTCCCATCACCACCCTCACCCGCGCCACCGCCGACCCCGTCTGCCGTAGCCAGCCACCCCGCACCCCTCCCCCGCGGTGCCCTGACCTCCACCGTGCCCCCGTCGGTCGTTCCACGTCGGCCCACCCCCCGCTGATACATCTCCAACGTATCTATAATTTTTGATTGCTCCATGCTATATTATCTACTATTTTGGACATTATTGGGCTTTATTATCCACTTTTATATTATTTTTGGGACTAACCTATTAACCGGAGGCCCAGCCCAGAATTGCTATTTTTTGCCTGTTTTAGGGTTTCGAAGAAAAGGAATATCAAACGGAGTCCAAACGGAATGAAACCTACGGGAACGTGATTTTCTCAACGAACAAGACGAGGGAGACTTGGACCCTACATCAAGAAATAAAACAAGAGGCCACGAGGTAGGTGGCGCGCCTACCCCCCCATGCGCACCCTCCACCCTCGTGGGCCCCCTGTTGCTCCACCGACGTACTCCTTCCTCCTATATATACCTACGTACCCCCAAACAATCAAATATGGAGCCAAAAACATAATTCCACCGCTGCAACTTTCTATATCCACGAGATCCCATATTGGGCCCTGTTCCGGAGCTCCGCGGGAGGGGGCATCGATCATGGAGGGCTTCTACATCAACACCATAACGCCTCCGATGAAGTGTGAGTAGTTTACCTCAGACCTACGGGTCCATAGTTAGTAGCTAGATGGATTCTTCTCTCTTTTTGGATCTCAATACAATGTTCTCCCCCTCTCTTGTGGAAAACTATTCGATGTAATCTTCTTTTTCAGGTGTGTTTGTTGAGATCGATGAATTGTGGGTTTATGATCAAGTCTATCTATGAATAATATTTGAATCTTCTCTGAATTCTTTTATGTATGATTGGTTGTCTTTGCAAGTCTCTTCGAATTATCAGTTTGGTTTGGCCTACTAGATTGATCTCTCTTGCAATGGGAGAAGTGCTTAGCTTTGGGTTCAATCTTGCGGTGTCCTTTCCCAGTGACAGTAGGGGCAGCAAGGCACGTATTGTGTTGTTGCCATCGAGGATAACAAGATGGGGTTTTCTTAATATTGCATGAGTCTATCCCTCTACAACATGTCATCTTGCTTAAGGCGTTACTCTGTTTTTAACTTAATACTCTAGATGCATGCTGGATAGCGGTCGATGAGTGGAGTAATAGTAGTAGATGCAGGCAGGAGTCGGTCTACTTGTCTCGGACGTGATGCCAATATACATGATCATACCTAGATATTCTCATAACTATGCTCAATTCTGTAAATTGCTCAACAGTAATTTGTTCACCCACCCTAGAATACTTATGCTCTCGAGAGAAGCCACTAGTGAAACCTATGGCCCCCGGGTCTATATTTATCATATTAATCTCCTACTACTTAGTTATTTCCTTTGCGTTTATTTTACTTTGCATCTTTATCATAAAAATACCAAAAATAGTATCTTATCATATCTATCAGATCTCACTCTCGTAAGTGGCCTTATAGGGACTGACAACCCCTATTTGCGTTGGTTGCAAGGATTTATTTGTTTTGTGTAGGTGCGAGGGACTCGCGCGTAGCATCCTACTGCATTGATACCTTGGTTCTCAAAAACTGAGGGAAATACTTACGCTACTTTGCTGCATCATCCCTTCCTCTTCGGGGAAAATCAACGCAGTGCTCAAGAGGTAGCACCCGCCCTCCCCCGCGTCGCCATCCCCGATCCACACCCGCGTCGCCGCCACCAACGTTGTCCGCCGTAGCCGGCCGCCCCGCAACCCTACCCTGTGGCGCCCTGACCTCCACCTCGCCCCCGTCGCTCCTTCCACGTCGGCCAGCCGCGCCACGACCGTCCAGCTGCCCCGCCCCCTCCTCTGCGTCATCGTCCCCGCCCCGTCTCACCGCGGCCGTCCGGCCTCCTCCTCCACCGGGCCACCGTCTCCTCCAGCGGCTGCCCTCCCATCCACCGGTCGCCCCGCGCCTCCTCCACCGGCGTTCCCCTACAAGTGAGCTCCTCCCCCCTTTTAGTTTAGTTGCTCT
>NW_021308283.1:73182-73822 GCF_002162155.2 Triticum dicoccoides
TATCCATGGACAGCCCGAGTATGTGTAGATTGGTTTCATTTTCCCATATGCTCTGCTCCGGATCCGATGCGGAATTTCTTCAGTTCCTCCCTATTGTTCTCTAGGTAGACATCCTCTCTACTTATTGCCGACACGTGTATCAGGAGAACAGCGGGGAGGTGCTGTGAAATTTTGCATCGGATCCAGAGCAGAGCATGGGAAAACGAACCCAATCTACACATACTCGGGTGGGATTAGGGCCTATCTTTACCTATTAGCGTGTAGGTTGCATGGACGTAATAAAACTGACAAACTCCATTAACAGATGGATATGGTTTGCTTAATTATGTATACATTTCTTGTGTGTCCAATAGGAAGTCAATATGAGTGATCGTGCGTGGATGTACACCGGTTACACTAGACAGAAAGTTTGGACTGAGGAATGGTTAACAAAAACCAAGGGGTTTGATAGAGCCGCATATGCAAATGGCCAGAAATTAAGCTGGTGCACCTGTGTCCGGTGCGACAACTATAATAAGAGGGACGAGCTTGAAATGAGTAAAGACCTGTACAAGTTTGGTTTTACACCTGGTTACACGGTATGGACATTTCATGGCGAGTCTGCCCAACGTGCCAGAGCCGAGGTGGTTCATCGTTGCAC
>NW_021308283.1:75457-76430 GCF_002162155.2 Triticum dicoccoides
GGGTCGATCCAACCTTAGCCTATTCAAGGGGATTCTCGCACCAGCCAGTGGTTGAAAACTAGTATCGTTGGATGTTCAAGAATGGCGGACCATTTCGCTATATCTCCTCAACAACCTAGCAGAAGTGCATCCGTACATCGAGTAAGATCTCAGTACATTGTTTCGCAACTTCTAATTCCTTTGAACTGCTTTTATTCCTGGATATTTGATGTAGTCGATATGTCGCCATATTATCATATGGAGCGGTGATCCAAAAGGATTCTGTCGAAGAGTATGAGCTTCTGGCAAAGCAAGGAGGCAAATATCCCGGTTTCATCTCTTGGTTCAAGAAACGGTAATTTCCATTAGACCATTTCATTTATTTGGCTAAGTTGCGACTAATGCAACAATCCTTTTGTATTAAACTTGTAGGCTAATTCAGAGTTTATGGATGCCGAATTGAGACAAGTAGCTAATGGCTTTGACTACAAGGTTCGTTCATTTGACAAATATGACATCAACGGGTATTGCTTTGGTACCTATGGCAAAGAGCTATCTATGGCCAACCGAAAGTCTACAAATTGTTGTGTCTCTGCTATCGGCGAAGGAGATATCGAGTATTATGGAAGAATTGAAGCAATTTATGAACTTCAATTCTATGGTGAAAACCTACCAAATGTCGTAGTCTTAAGATGTTATTGGTTCCAGCCGAGGGACACTAGAAGGACTCATGAACATGCAGGGCTAGTCAAAATCAAACAAAGCACCCATTTGGATGTTCCCAATGTCTATATTACGGCTCAACAGGCAACCCAAGTTTTCTATCTACCATGGGCCTGTTAAAGTGATCCAAATCTCAGTTGTTAGGATGTCGTTTATGATGTGCCGCCAGGTGTTAGACCACCTCCCCCCAATGAAGAGGATTATGAACCTCACATTAACCAAGACACAAATGACGAAGGAGAATTCTTCCAGGAAACACGTCTTTCCAAAA
>NW_021308283.1:76726-78837 GCF_002162155.2 Triticum dicoccoides
ATATTTCAAGAACTGCTCTACTCCACCCCAGAACATTGAAGTAGACAACAATAGTGAATCCGACTTCACCCCTGAGTCGGAACAAGAAGAAGTTACTGCTACAGATGACCTGTCAATGCTTGAACGATTACATAAAGGAGGCCTTCCACATGTTGATGCATTTATTGACGATGATGATGAGCACGTCACTGATAGTGATGATGATGATGCATTTAATGATCCCGGAGAATATATAGACGATTCAGAGTAATATTAGTAATGTGAGGTATTCAATTTTTTATTATGTTCATGATGATGATACACTTAAATTATATACATATTATTCATGTCAGGTATTCTAATTTTTTATGTTGTACTAATTTCGTTTACCTTTTGTCATTGCAGGTGTTGACAGGATGGTGGGCAAGGGTCCAGAGCGCCCCGAGCCTCCGGCGAGTGCTACTGGGAGGGGTGGTTCCATTATTCCACCCTAGCACCTCCGGAGAGCGCTGCTAGACAGTATGCAAACAACAGCGGTGGGCGCTTCTGCTTTGGCTGGGAGAGGTCGGGGGAGGACAAAGAAGGCTGCTAAAGGTGGATGTGGCAGCGGGAGAGGTAGGAAGGCTGCTACTCCTTCCTCGCTGCCACCCCCATCTGATTCACCCGACCACAGGACTGCTCCGTCTGACGTGGACCCGTCTCGGACTCCGTTACATGAGCCTCCGTTCGCCGATCCTTTGCCCCACCAGACTCGGTTCGCCGATCCTTCGCCCTACCACACTCGTGTCACCTATCCTTCGCTCCACATGAGTCTGGTCCCAAAGTCTTCGGCCCAGAAGAATCCGGTCCCGGAGTCTTCTTCCCACGAGACTCCGGAGTCTAGTGGCCCTACTGATGGTAGCAAGGACACCTTTTCTGATGATAGCTACAGGGACGATGAACTTGTTGAGAAGGGCAAGAAGGTCTACCAGCGTGGCGGTACAAAGTTCCCACCCGTGCCGACGACCCTCGACCAGAGGTGGTTGATTACGCCTAATGGGTTGAAGTAAGTGTATTTACTCTTTTTAACCTTTTGCCTTCATGTTTCTTCAAATTAATATCTAATGCGTTAGCCTTGTCATACCTCAGGGGCTGGCTACACCCCCATGGTGTCCACAGGCCCAACTAGGTCCTTGGTGTGCTTTGCCGGGATCACTTCCCTGGATGGGTCACGTTGCCCGGTGAGGGTCAGGTTCCATAGCTAGCACTGAGCTGGGAGCTGTACTCGGTTGCCCCGGTCCCGCCGGAGGAGATGGTCGCCGGTGTCTTATGTGAGACGGTGGCCCACATTGTGTTCTGTCGGTTTTGTGTAATTTCTCCTTTACAGAATTAAAAATCAACGCTACCTAGTGATTGTACTAATCAGTGTTGTCTTGTTTGATTGCAGACCTTCTACAGGGTTTCAGAGGGAGAGCGGGAGGCCTCGTCCATGGTTGTCGAAGTCGTGTGCAAGCGCCTACTTCAGAACTTACGGCACGATGCTCGGGTGCAGGCCCTTCGAGACTACTACGCATCGAAGGGTATTAGGAGGGCCAAGACGAATTGTCGCGACAAGTTTCTGAGTAAGGAGAAGTACATGGAGGTAATTACCTATTCTTAAGGCCTTGAACTTAGTTTTCTTGATTTGATTCGTAGGCATAGCACTGAAATTTCTCTTGACTAACTTAGGTACCACCGAGATGGTGTGCGGATAAGATGGACTGTAGGGAGGCGTTGGTGGATGTGTGTTGCTCTCCCTAATGGCTAGTCGAACACCATATAGGGCCAAGGATAAGCGTGACCAAATGGAAGGTTTTCCACACCATCAAGGAATCTCCAACTTGTTTGAGTACGGGGATCATTGGGTATGTGGTTCGCTACATGATTCATGCAACTTCATTCTTCATGCTAGCGTTTTTCCCTTCCAAAATGACTTAATACGCTTAGTTACTTAAAAAATGGCATAACTACCTTGGATAGTTCATTTATGACATAATTAGCTCTAAAATGACATAATAACCTTAGATAGCTCTATAAAATGACTAAATATGCTTTAGTTAGTTAAAAATGGCATAACTACCTTGGATAGCTCAATAACGACCTAAACTAGTCTT
>NW_021308283.1:79074-79566 GCF_002162155.2 Triticum dicoccoides
GCTAGTTCATTCGTGACATAATTAGCTCTAAAATGACATAATAACCTTAGATAGCTCTATAAAATGCCTAAATATGCTTTAGGTAGCTAAAAATGGCATAACTACCTTGGATAGCTCAATAATGACATAATTAGCATACTTTGGTCAAAAATAGCATAATAATCTTGGTTACCTCCAAAATGACCTAAACATAGCTTATTTTCCTCGAAAATGACATAATAACCTTACTTAGCTCCAAAATGACCTATTTACATAGCAATGAGCCCTTCACTAATATTTTGTTCCTCTCTCTCACGCGCACCACAACAAGAAGCCTATGACAAATCTATTCGACCTCTATGGCATGGCCCATACTACCCCGTACAAGAAGGCCAAGCCATTCTTGGAGTCTGACCTAGATCATCTAGAGAGCTTCACCAACATCTCCTCCCACCACAAGCTCGTGAGGTACAGAGACGAGGGGAAGGCGGGGAAAGGGGACGACTTTAACCC
>NW_021308283.1:79821-89418 GCF_002162155.2 Triticum dicoccoides
AGCCAGGATCCTTTTGATACAGAGCTGGTGATGATATCTGGTGGTGGGAGGTCCCATGGCTCCATAGCCATTGGTGATGGACTGATACACTGTCCTAAGACTCTCTCGCAGATCAAGAAGCACCAGAGTAGCTCTGATCCTGAGATAACGCCTCGGGCACGGCCCGCGGAGCTCGCCATGGTGCTTATTTATACGGACTCTCTCACCTTTCGTCCATTACATTGTGTGTCCGTCTGCCGATGATTACAATGCTAACGAGGAGTGGTGTGTTGAAGGCATTGGTTGAGAAAGAGATATTGAACACCCAGGCACTTTTGGAGGAGGCAAAAAGGGAGGCGGCAGAGAGGGAGAGGGAGATGGAGGAGAGGACGGCTAAGTTGTTGGAGGAGGAGAGGAACTGGAACGAGGCGTCTCATCGGGCCCTATACGAGCTCCTCGTGGTACGTTTCTCGTGCATATTAGCCAAATCATGCACGTAATGTTCACATTGCTAACTAATATGACTGACTTGTGAGAACCAAATGTGCAGACCATGTGTGAGAAAAAGGGTTAGATGCCTCCGTCGATGCCCCAGATTGCTCCGGCAACCACAATGAGTTTGATTTGAATGGTCGTTAGTTACTAGTATTCACATTTCAGTTGCATCATGCTAACGAGACATTATTGGAAATGATCTTTGGTGTAGCATGCCTCCCTACAAGCATCATCTAATCCTTCTGTGTCTGCCAATGACGGAACCCCGACCGTTCCTTCACCTCCGTCTGCCACTGGCGCAGCCTCGACCTTTCCTTCACCTCCATGATAACGGTATTTTTCTTCTTATTTAGCCTATTTAGTCCATCTATTACATAATTTAGCCTATTTGGTCCACAGATGACATAATAAGATGAAGACAACCAAGGAAGAGGAAGAAAAGAAGGAATAGGAAGAAAAGCAGAAGAAGAAGTTCTTCTTCTTCTTATTTTCGTCTTCTTCTTCTATTCTTGTCCTCCTCTTACTTGTTTTTATTCGTAAATGGCATAATAACCTTGCTAACCTCATAAATGTCATATACTTAGCTTGTTGTCCTCAAAAAATGATACAATAAGCTTAGTTAGGTCAAAATAGCATAATTAGCTTGGTTACCTCAAAAATGACCAAGTTTACCTAGGTTAGCTCCAAAAGGACCTATTTACCTAGCTTAGCTCTAAATTAACCTACAAACTTAGCATTGTTACCTAACTTAGCCCAAAAATGGCATTTTTACCTACATTAGTTAGAAAAGAAGAAGGTAAAGAATAGGAGAGGAGATAAAGAAAGAGAAGATAAATTCTTCTTCTTTTCCTCCTCTTCCTTTTCTTCTAGCTAGTCTTCTTCTTCTACTAACTTTCATCTTTCCCAATTTGCAGATTTGCTTGATGAGGAAGCTTGCATTCATGGACTGTACTATTTCTTTTGGTGCTTCCTTGTTGTTTATGAAAACTTGTTTGGATATGTATGTATATATGGATATGTTGTTGGAACCTTGTTTCTGGATATGTATGTATATCTGGATATGTTGGATAGGATGGACTTTGTTGAACTATGTTGTTGGATATGTTGGATTTAATGAAATATGTTGCTGGACATGCTGTTATATGTTGTTGGATATGTTGGATATGTATGTATGTATATCTCTGTGTGAAATCCTGTCAAATTAAATGGATTCAATAAAAACAGGGGATATATAGCCTATTTGCCGTCTGCTAGCAGACGGAAGAGTGCTTTGCCGACTGCTAGCAGACGACAAATAGGCCACGTGGCAGCTACTAGTAGAAACTGGGAACACTGGGCTGCCTATTTGGGCACTTTGCCGTCTGCCAGCAGATGACAAAGACCTTCGAATCTTGTTCGTCTGCTGGCAGACGGCAAAGTTCCCAAATAGGACTGGCAAACATGGCCAGCTATGCCGTCCGCCAGCAGGCGGCAAAGATTCAGAGCTCTTTGCCGTCCGCTGGCAGACGGCATAGCTGGCCACGTGGCAGCCTCCCATTATTGGCCGAGCTGAGCTCTTTGTCGTCTGTCAGCAGACGACAAAGCACACCATTAACCCCTAACGGCGCTCACCCCACCCCACTGCCGTCTATGATCTTTGTCATCTGCTGGCCTCCGACGGCGGACGGCGCAACACTTTGCCTCCCGCTTCTATGAAGCAGACGACAAAGAAGGCCTTTGCCCGCACTCGTTTAGACGGACAGTTTGCCGTCCGGCTTGTGCCTTTGCCGTCCACCATGGCAGACGGCAAAGAAGCTGATTCCAGTAGTAATGTTCACACACGGATTTTGCTGCGGGAATCGTGTGTAATTCAAACTACAATACTCTTAAATTCCGGCAACCAGTGTGTGTACTGTTCCCGTGGATCTAGATTCCAACCCCCAATAAATACTACCTTGCTCATGTCGTCCCGCCCGCATTCTCATCTACATCCTCCCTTCGCTCTCCCTCTCTCCCTCTCTCCCTCTCTCTCTCTCTCAAATCTTTGCCATGGCGCCGCCAGTCTGCCCACGCCCCGACGACGAGTCGCCGCCCCCAAGGATGCTCACTTGAAGAGCCGCAACGAGGACCCCTACACGCCGCTGGACGAGGTTGCGCCGGACCACCCAACTTTGGATTGGTTTTGGGGCCAGTACAACCTTTGTCTGTGGAAGTTGCTGCCGCCGGCTGAGAAAGCCAAGTAAGTGGCGTTCAAGAAGGATATGGCGGAGGAGGAAGCCAGGTACTAGGTGGCATGTGAAGCCCGTGATGCCACCTGGAAAAAGGAAGCGGTGGAGCTTTGGGGGCGGGCGCGTCGTCGTGTGGAGGAGGTGTACGAAGACGGGTACTTCGCAAGGAAGGTCAAAGGCACTAGGCGCCTCATCGCTGCGTGGAGGTGGGCCGGTAAGCTCCAGCGTGCCACCAACGAGGAGCTTCGGTGGGCGCCCAATGAAATGGCAAGATCGTTCGCGCACGTCTGCCAGCAAGAGGTAGATTGATATGTGAGGCGGAGGAGGTGGAGTACTGCCTCCGCGCTGGGAAGAGACTGCGCACCACGGAGCTGCTGGCGAGGGGCTGCCAGAATACTGCCCCGGGAGGGATTATTAGTTTTAGTATTGTTCGTTTTCAATTGTATGCATTGTACCTAGTAGTTAAGTATCATCACGTATATGTGATGATATTATATATATTCTGTAATGAACTAATGAACAACTAATATATATATATTATGAATTCAATTTTCTATCTGTTTTTGTATACTAATTTGAATCTAGCTGTTATCATCCACATATACAGAATGGAAAGCGTATATACACACATTGAAATAGAACATATAAGAACGGAAAATGGAGTACACACATGGAAACAGAGCAATAAGCAGAGCAGTACTATGATTGCTGTGAATACATAGCTATCCATGTCGAAACGGCTCAACAAAATAAAAGGTGTCCATGAGACCATGACCAGCAGCCCTTGCCTGCGGTAGCTCTTGGCTCTGCCTGAACTCGTGCAGGCGTTCGTCTAAGCGGTTGACACGCTCGCGGTACATCTGGAGTGCGACCTTGAGCTCCAAGTTGGCTATTTCATCGAAGATCACCAGCTCGAGGATGTGACGGCCATGTTTCTCTACTGCGCCCAGGTGGACACCTGGGCCAAGGAGGCGGTCGAGCCTACCGACCAGCGCGTTGGCATCGAGCGGGCCGCGGACAAAGCGAGCGGCGGGACCCATGCGAACGGCGCGGCGGGCGTCGAGTGCAAGTACGGCGCGGCCGACCTCTAGTGCAAGTATGGCGCAGAGGGCCTCTGCCCACTCCTGGCAAGGAATGAGGGTACTGAAAGGATGTGTACCCAGCTGCGACGCCCTATCGACAGCAGGCAAGGGCCGATGGATCCGTTCTTGCTGTGCGGTGCACCACGCCTCTCACTCTATGGCGCTCCAACAGTCTCACCGTGCGGTGAGCCACATCCTATCAGCATGGACGCACCTAGCTTGCTCTGCGATGGGCCATCGATCATATTGTGCGCCGAGCTGCAGCCTCTCGGTGCTGACATGCCTATCTTGTTCCGCGGTGGTGAAGCGCCATACGCCAAGGGTTTGCTCAACCCTGGCGATGGCGCACATCACAGCGTCGTCCATCGCGTTGCCGGGGAGCGCCTCGACCTTGACGGGCCGTGGCGCCTACTCGTTTTCCTCATCGACAAGGTTTATGGTAGAGGCGGCGCTTTGGTGGGTTGGCATGCTTGGGAAAGGTGGATGTGCTACAGGCTGCGCTTGTTGACTCCGTGTGTCACGCGCCGCCTAGGTTTATGTGCAATATCGCTAGGTGGCGGGAAATCGGTGAGGAAATGGCGGGAAACGGTGGCCTGTTCATAAAATTCCATCAATTAATGGAAACTTAGCATAGAAGGAACATTGAGCTAGCACAAGAAGTAGATGATCGTTTATCCTAGTTAGTTATGCATCTAATAGTTTACTTTGGTGTGTGGAAATGTCATGTGTGTATTAGTCACCTATGTAAGGGTGCGTTTGGTTGCAAGGGCGGTCATGAATGGGTTGGGATCGTTCAGAAAATAGACATGTTTGCTTATAAAGCACATGAATGGTTCGAGCCAAAAAAAGAGAATATGCCATGAAGATGCTGAACCGTTCCACCCAACCAAATCGGTCGAATCAAATGGCCACCCTTTGCATGCATGACTATGTGAGCATGACTGGTGGTCCCGTCCTAAATAATTAGCTCACCACTTATATTCAGCCAAACACATGAATTGAATGGTTCAATCCCAAAAAAATTGAACGGTCCCAACCCATTCATACGACACCTTCAACCAAACGCATCCTAATTGGATGTTTGCTGCGTATTACACACATCTTGTTTATGTGAAACGTTTATGTTCTCTTGCCACAACACAAACAGCTTATCGGAATAAACTATATGTCCTCCATTGCACACACCTTGATCTGGTTGAACCGTTTATGTTGCGTTGCCTAATCGAAAACAGTTCATCCGAGTGAACCATATGCTGTATATCGCACACACCTTGATCTGGCTGACCGTTTCTTTTGTGTTGCCTTATCACAAACAGCTCATCCGAGTAAACTGTATGCCGCTTTCTTTTGTTTTGCCAAATCGCAATTAATTGAACTGAACCGTATGCCCCTCATCGCACAGGCAACTAAAATTTGAACCGTGTTTGATGTACTCATCGCAAACATTTTGCATCTTTTTGACGGGTTTTTACATCATCATTTGTGATTAATGCGTCGCACACAGTTTCGACAAAGGGTCTCTGATCCTAGTGTCGCCTTAGCAGCATCCTACAGTAGTGTCATTGCCTACCACCCTCATCGGCCTCCACAGTGACGAACTCTTTCAAGCCCTGGTGGCCCTCCAGGTGCCAGAGGTTGCGATGAAGAATGTGCACCTCGAGTCCGCGCTCGCCGCACAGCGCCTCGCCATGCAAGAACCCATTGACCTGCACATCCACGTCTACGAGGAAATCGTCTACATAGGCCACTACAAGGCCAACGAGGATAGAAAGACGTTGGCCTTCTTCTAGCAGCTGGAATCTTTGGACGTCATTGTTCAGAAGCACATCGACCTGGCCACGAAAGCCGCTGCTACTTAGCCATTGTTTGGTGGGCGGCGCGCTGAGTCGAGGAGGTGGACGTCGTTAATAGATGCATCTTTCTTCTTCCCCCTGTTACCAGCACTGCATCACCTCGTGGCCTTAATGTTTTATTAGTGTATGCCATTTTTATTCCAGTCGTAACATTTTCATTGTGAGGTGGGGCCGCAGTTGAGCAAACCGACCATCGGAAAATTCCCACCCCGTCCACCGTGTGTCGGCTAAGTTAGAATTAGAAGATAGAAACGAGGGAGAAGAGCTAGCTGTGGCACGGACGCTTTTGTCAGATGGGACTCGTGTTGATAGAATAGGAGTACTGAGTACTCGTACCTCTTTTTTTTAGGGAAGTAGTAGTCGTACGTCTAGTAACACTAGTTGGGTGCTTGGGACCTATACCTGTCATCACTTTAGGTCTCCTTTTCGAACCGCAGCTACGCTTCATAGTACATATTTTTTCACGCATTTATCCTCCTATATGTACTCCTAGGCTATTTCCACGTGCTCCCTTTCGCCGACATGTGGGATGTAGAGCATCTGGGTCGTAGTGCATGCACGACTCGGAGCATATGCAACCATGTCGGCGTACTCTACATTTCACACCTCACGAATTACATGTAAACCCCCCGCAGAAGAATAAAATAAATAAATGAATTACTACTTGTAAACCGGATTATTTTCATAGAAACCGGAGCACGTTCAATAAATTTTGGACAAAACACAGTTATAAAAAATGACCGGACCTAAACCAGTCTAAGTACCTCTTTGATTCGTAAGATACTGAAAACATAGGAATCGGGAAAGTATGATGGCGACGAACCGACACGAGGAGGAAGAGTAGTAATGTACATGGCTACAGACTAGACTATAGCACATTATTTTTTATGGCCATATCACCACATTGTTTTCTGTGGCTGATACGTCTCCAACGTATCTATAATTTTTGATTGCTCCATTCTATATTATCTTATGTTTTGGACATTATTGGGCTTTATTATACACTTACATATTATGTTTGGGTCTAACCTACAAACGGGAGGCCAGAATTGCTATTTTTTTGCCTATTTTAGGGTTTCGAAGAAAAGGAATATCAAACGGAGTCCAAGCGGAATGAAACCTTCGGGAACGTGAATTTTGGAACAAACAAGATCCAGGAGACTTGGACCCTACGTCAAGCAACCAATAGGGAGGCCACGAGGAAGGGAGGCGCGCCTACCCCCCCCCCAAGCGCGCCCTCCACCCTCGTGGGCCCCCTGATGCTCCACCGACGTAGTTCTTCCTCCTATATATACCTACGTACCCCCAAACGATCAGATACGGAGCCAAAACCCTAATTCCACCGCCATAACTTTCTGTATCCATGAGATCCCATCTTGGGGACTGTTCCGGAGCTCCGCCGGAGGGGGCATCAATCACGGAGGGCTTCTACATCAACACCATAGCCTCTCCGATGAAGTGTGAGTAGTTTACCTCAGACCTTCGGGTCCATAGTTATTAGCTAGATGGCTTCTTCTCTCTTTTTGGATCTCAATACAAAGTTGACCCCCTCTCTTGTGGAGATCTATTCGATGTAATCTTGTTTTGCGGTGTGTTTGTTGAGATTAATGAATTGCGGGTTTATGATCAAGTTAATCTATGAATAATATTTGAATCTTCTCTGAATTCTTTTATGTATGATTGGTTATCTTTGCAAGTCTCTTCGAATTATCAGTTTGGTTTGGCCTACTAGATTGATCTTTCTTGCCATGGGAGAAGTGCTTAGCTTTGGGTTCAATCTTGCGGCGTCCTTTCCCAGTGACAGTAGGGGCAACAAGGCACGTATTGTGTTGTTGCCATCGAGGATAACAAGATGGGGTTTTCATCATATTGTATGAGTTTATCCCTCTACATCATGTCATCTTGCTTAAGGCGTTACTCTGTTCTTATGAACTTAATACTCTAGATGCATGCTGGATAGCGGTCAATGTGTGGAGTAATAGTAGTAGATGCAGGCAGGAGTTGGTCTACTTGTCTCGGACGTGATGCCTATATACATGATCATACCTAGATATTCTCATAACTATGCTCAATTCTGTCAATTGCTCAACAGTAATTTGTTCACCCACCGTAAAATACTTATGCTCTTGAGAGAAGCCACTAGTGAAACCTATGCCCCCGGGTCTATATTCATCATATTAATCTTCCAACACTTAGTTATTTTCATTTCCTTTTATTTTACTTTACATCTTTATCATAAAAATACCAAAAATATTATCTTATCATATCTATCAGATCTCACACTCGTAAGTGACCGTGTAGGGATTGACAACCCCTTATCTCATTGGTTGCGAGGATTTATTTGTTTTGTGTAGGTGCGAGGGACTCGCGCGTAGCCTCCTACTAGATTGATACCTTGGTTCTCAAAAATTGAGGGAAATACTTACGCTACTTTGCTGCACCACCCTTTCCTCTTCAAGGGAAAACCAACGCAAGTGCTCAAGAGGTAGCAAGAAGGATTTCTAGCGCCGTTGCCGGGGAGGTCTACGCAAAAGTCAACATACCAAGTACCCATCACAAACCCTTATCTCCCGCATTACATTATTTTCCATTTGCCTCTCGTTTTCCTCTCCCCCACTTCACCCTTGCCGTTTTATTCGCCCTCTCTCTCTATCCTCCCTCTCTTTCTGTATTTACCTCTTTTTTGCCCATTCCTTGTTTGCTTGTGTGTTGGATTGCTTGCTTGTCATGATGGCTCAAGATAACACTAAATTGTGTGACTTTACCAATACCAACAACAATGATTTTATTAGCACTCCGATTGCTCCTCTTACCGATGCTGAATCTTGTGAAATTAATGCTGCCTTGCTGAATCTTGTCATGAAATATCCGTTTTCCGGCCTTCCTACTAAAGATGCCGCTATGCATCTAAATAGATTCATTGATTTGTGTGATATTCAAAAGAATAAATATGTGGACAATGATATTGTCAATTGAAGCTATTTCCTTTTTCGCTTAGAGATCGTGCTAAAGCTTGGTTTTCGTCTTTGCCTAAAAATAGTATTGATTCTTGGAATAAGTGCAAAGATGCTTTTATCTCTAAGTATTTTTCTCCCGCTAAGATCATCTCTCTTAGAAACGATATTACGAATTTTAAGCAACTTGATCATGAACATGTTGCACAATCTTGGGAGAGAATGAAATTAATGATACGTAATTGTGTAACATCCCAAATTTTCAATTTGGAATGTTATACATTAGGTCATCATGCATATCATGTTTTTCTCGCATTTTCCGATCCTAGAAAATTTCACGCAACTCAAGGACCCTCGGAGAGAGTTGGAAGTTTCATTATTTTCATATTTGGGATTTCTCAAATTTTGAAAATAGGATCATTTGGATTTATTTAATTATCTTCATAAAGTTTTCCTATAAAAATTTTGAGAGAGGGAATAATATGACTTTCCCAAATTTAGGAATAATGAGGATTTAATAAATAAACCCATTTTGGTTTTGCCGGAGTTTTATTTGCGTTTTATTTGCCTTAGGGAAAAATGCGTGTTTTAAAAAAAAATTTGTATTTAGGCCCCGAGTAAAGTTCATTTTTGTTCGACTCATTTTTAGGAGTCGGGGAAAGTTTACTGTATTAATTTTGGAGTTCGTTTAGATTTTTTTTATTTTGTCGCTCTGCGCGCGAGACCGTTTTAAAAAAAAAAAACTGCAGCGCCTTGGGCCAAAGGCCCAAGCTGCTAGCCGCCGGCCGGCCAAGCCAAGGCCACCGCGCGCGCACGCACCAAGGGGGCCAGGGAGCCACTCCTTTTTCCTTGTCCTAGTAGGACTCTTTGCCTACTTCGTTTATTCCGTATCTAATCCTAGATCTATTCCTAATCCTAATCTATTTCTTGCCCCCTACCCCAAGCAAAAACCCTCCCCTCCCCAATATAAATACCCAAGCACCCCCCCCTCTAAACCATCAAACCAACACCTCTCCTCTCCTCCGCC
>NW_021308283.1:89891-117593 GCF_002162155.2 Triticum dicoccoides
GCGCCGCCTCACCACCGCGCCACCCAACGCCGCGCCGCCTCACCACCGCGCCACCCAACGCCGTCGCCGCCTCACCACCGCGCCACCCAACGCCGCCGCCGCCTTACGCCGCCGCCGGAGCCCCTCGCTCTTCGAGGTACTAGCCCCGCGCCGCGTCACCTTTTCTTTTCTCGGATCGTTTTCTTCTAATCGTTCCGATTCTTTTCTTCTCTAAACCGTTCCGGTTTTCTAGATCAGTTTTTCGTTCGGATTTCTTCTCCGAAACCCTAGATCGGATTCGTTTTCTTCTCCGATTTAGTTGCCTTTTTACCGTTCGCCGGACCGTTCGTCCTAACGAACGTGATCACCGGATTCTTCTAGGTTAATGAACGTCCGTTCATTTAACCGTTCGTCGTTCTCTTTTCTCGTCGGATTTATTCCGCGATTCTTCCGATCGTGATTTCAGATCCGATCTTCTTTCTAGTCTATCTTCTTGCTCGTTTATCGGAATCAGGTGATTCAAATGCCTGGAGTTTCGCCTCGAAACCGCCGTTCCGACTAACCAACTTAAACTAAGTTTTGTTACTGTAAAATTTGACCTAGTTTCAACTTGCTAGAACCGAGTTGTTTTCTTTCGTCGTTTGACTTTCGATGCTTTATTTGATTCGATTCTTTTGCAACCAGGGTTCTTAATTTGAACTCTCTGGTTAGATCTTTTATTCGAGATTTCCCTGTGCATTAGATGAGTACTTATTGTATGCTTGTTGTTTGTCTGCGATAGATTACCCGGATTGCGCCGCTTGTTACTTCGAAACCCTAGGACTCGCGGATCATCAGCAAGGCAAGTAACACTTTGATCATACCTTTTCTACAACCCATGTTTTATTGCATTAGATCAATCCTCTCACATTGCATGATTAGGATCTAATTAAATTGTGGGATGGGAAGTAGATGAGGTAGTACCTATTACCTGTTACTTATGAAACCTTGGGAGTTACTTCTACGTTTGCTTATTATGCTATGCTATGCTAGTAGACGTGGATTGGGTGAGTGAATATCCATGACAGATGTGAGATTGTTAATTAATGGCTTATCTAAGGTGGCAACCTAAACACACATCTGGGTGGATTGAGGCACCTGATGTCTATCAGGACTTGCCTGTTTTTTTTTGGACCGCCACCCAGGCTCTAAGGGATCATAAGATCTTTCATGCTAGAAACTTCCGTGTGCAGCCACATGCTACTATGGGCTCTAGCATAGTTGACTAAGTTGTGCGAACTCTTACGGAGTGGACTAGCAGATGTAGGGGATGTAGGTGTACCGGTCTACCCCACATGTAAGGTGCTAGTGCTTCTGAAAGACTATGTCTCGGTCATCCGTTTCTCAAACACCATGTAGTGCGAGAAAACAAACGGAGGCGATCGAGTCATGTGGGGAAAAGTGCGCAAACCTCTGCAGAGTAACAAACTAATCATGATTAGCCGTGTCCCCGGTTATGGACATTTTGAGTATCTAGTACTTGAATATCTTTGTGAATCTCAACATGTTACCTCTAATAAAAGCTATTGGGTTTTTAATGAGTACTTTTAAACTGGGATTGAGGATGCTGTCAACCATTCTCAATGTTTAACAACCACCATGATAGTTAAACAAAATTATTCCTTTGATGTAGGGAAAAATTGGCTTTTCGCAAAACTGTAACCATAGAGCCTTACCACCAGCCATAATGCATGTAGTATAGGCTTATTGTTTCATTACTCTCTATGTGTTACATTGCCAGCATATTCCATGTGCTGACCCGTTTTCGGGCTGCAACGTTAATGTTGCAGACTTTTCAGACGACGATTGAGGTGCGTTTAGGTCGTGGTTCTATACCCAGTGATGCCGATGGAGTTGATGGACTCACTTATCTTCCAAGCTTTCCGATGTTATCGTTATTAGATGGCCTTAAGCCATATTTATTGTAATAAGTTCTTTTTGAGCCATCGATGTAATAAGTGTGTGATTGCAACTCTGCTATAAAACCTCGATGTACTGTGTGGTGTCAGCATTACTGATCCAGGGATGACACCGTAGCACAGTAGACATGATCCATTCGGGTCAGGTCGCTACAAATTGCCCAACACATGGTTTGAATTTGTGGATGATTATACAAAAAATTTATGCCGGATTGAATTTTGCTTCTAGAAATCTTTTAGATTCGGCCGTGGGAGGCCCTTTCATGGAAATCACTTTAGGATAAGCTACTAAACTCCTAGATAATATTATGGTTAATTATTCTCAATGGCACACTGAAAGATCTACTAATAAGAAAGTGCATGCGATAGAAGAAATTAATATTTTGAGTGGAAAGATGGATGAACTTATGAAATTATTTGCTAATAGAAGTGTTTCTTCTAATCCTAATGATATGCCTTTGTCTACTTTGATTGAGAATAATAATGAATCTATGGATGGGGATTTTGTTGGTAGGAACAATTTTGGTAACAATGCGTATAGAGGAAACTTTTATCCTAGGCCTTATCCTAACAATTCCTCTAATAATTATGGTAATTCCTACAACAATTCTTATGGAGATTATAATAAGATGCCCTCTTATTTTGAATCTAATATTAAAGAATTTATTACTTCGCAAAGGAATTTCAATGCTTTGATTGAAGAAAAATTACTTAAGATTGATGAGTTGGCTAGGAACATTGATAGAATTTCTCTTGATGTTGATTCTTTGAAATTTAGATCTATTCCTCCTAAGCATGATATCAATGAGTCTCTCAAAGCCACGAGAATTTCCATTGATGAGTGCAAAGAAAGAACCGCTAGGATGCGTGCTAAGAAAGATTCCTTTATAAGAGCGTGTTCTTCTAGTTTCCATGATAATAAAGATGAAGATCTAAAAGTTATTGATGTGTCCCCTATTAAATATTTGTTTTGCAATATGAATCTTGATAATGATGGGACTGAATATGATCCACCTTTACCTAGAAGGCGTTCCAAAAATTTGGAGTTTTTAGATCTTGATGCTAAATTTGATAAAAGTGGGATTGAAGAGATCAAAACTCTAGATGTTAATGAACCTACTATTTTGGATTTCAAAGAATTTAATTATGATAATTGTCCACATTCGAGTGATCATTGATCCACTTTCAACTTCGGTCAAGGTACATTTGGTATTCGTTCTTCTCTTTATACCACTCACATTTTTCTCTTGGAGTGATGGATAGGCAAGGCATTTCATCTCCGGTTTTCCACAACAACGACGGCGTGAACAACTACATCACAAAAGTGTCAATCTTCGATCTACAACGACAAATGCAAGGCGCACAATCAAGATTGCTAGAGCGCATCGAGAACATCTCCATCGACATTCGTCACTCTGAAGCAAGGAAAAGGGACTACATCGACAACAAGCTTTCCGCACAAAAGGAGGAGAAAGATGCAAGGATGGAGGAGATCCAGATCTTGTTGATCAACCGTTCTTCCCCTTCATCATCCTCAAGGTGGCGATGTTCAAGTCGCAAGTCTTCGGAGCGCAAAAATGATGCAAGCACAAGTCGTCCACGTCCACATCTCCATGGCGACCACCATCACTTTCGTGATCCACCTCGTCATGAATGGAAAGTCACCTCCAAGCAACATGTGCACGACGACGACGAACGACATCTACTACGAGCTCAAGTGTGACAACGATAACATCATCATGAAGATGCTCGCCAAGCGCAAATGTACAAGTCCCAACAAGCTCTACTTCACGACAAGGCCAATCCTTAAGAGCACAAGAGAAGACCGTGAGACAAGCACCACCAAGAGCACGCTACGGCTACTACCACCACCACTTCAGCATCTTCGCCTAGTGTTCTCAATGCATCTTCGCCTTCGGACGTACGACATCTTCACCTACTTCCCATGAGTTCGCCTACATCATCATCTTCAAGTACAAGGCGACCACCTACGAGCGAGGGCGACACTTCCATCTTCGGAAGCCCCTCAAGGAAGATGGCCGAGCATGGGAATTTCCCTTCGGTCATGGAGACAAGGTACGAGGTGCCACATCATATGGTCCTCCAACAACAAGACAGTGACAAGAAGGTCGAGCAAGGGCCATCCCATTCGACCACGGCGACGAGCATGAACCTCTTTAAGAACATGAAGACGGCGCCCATATTGGACTCATACTCCGAGTCAAGCTACAAGACCGCACATGAGACCTTACATTTGGTCTTAGAGGAGAGTGATGATGTGCCATCTTCGACCTTCATCCACGGCTACAACTACGACATGATTGAGCATGGAGACATTTGCACCAACATCTCTCCGACACCCACATATAAAGAGATGCCCCAATTCCCATGTGAGGAGAGCCACCCCACCATGAGTGATATGAGTGACTCCACCATTTGTGACATTGAGTGCATTTCCTATGAGAGGATGAGTGTGACCACCACTAGCCCCACACTTGAGAGCATCCAATAGGTCGTGAGTGAGCCACCACACTTAGTGAGTGAGGTAGTTGACACGGCACGTGAGGCCACTATGATTCCTAACGACTTAACCTCTACTCCGAGTGTGTTTTCTTATTTGGTGCTAGGTCTCCTACATGATGACATGCCTATCCTCAATGAGTACATATCTCCAATGGAGACAATGATGGACATGGTGGAAGAAGATGCACCCCCCACATGGTTCCATCAAGATGAAGATGACCACGACTTGGTCTTCGACACCTCACCTACAACACATGAGCGATGCTCCAAAGATAACATAGGTGATGGTGCTTATCCTGTCCCACTAGTGGACTATTTCACGAATGATTTCTTGCATGATGTTGACACACCTATTCCCATGCTTCATGCTAGTGCGACTTCCTCATGTCATGACTTACCTATTTATGATGAATATGACGACGGGCATGTCGAGTTGCCTAGTTGTGATGTTATGCTCCATAGGATATCATGTGCTAATTCTTTTGGTCACATCATGTTTGACAATCCATTAACCTTGTCATATGCTATGAGTGAGATATCCCATATTGCATCATTTCAATCTCAACATAGTAGCTATGCATGCCCCATTAAAATAAATCCCATTTACACTTATGGCATAGATGACGAGATGATGGTCCTTGGCTTTTGTTTTTCATGTGATGATATTGCCATGTTTCCTTTACATGATTTGGGCAATTCATCTACTATGCCATGCCATGATCACATTGTTCCAAACATGCTTTGTTTTGGATGTTTTCAATATTCTCCATGTGATGTTTCCACTAATGATCATGAGGAGACCCCCATAGTTTCCTCATACATATTAGGAGATTTTGATGCATCCCATACTTTGCATGATTCCCATAATTGCTTGCACCATATGCATTCCATGAAAAACAATGCTCTATATATATCCCATGATGCATTACACAATTTGAGTCTCCATTATGCTATACATAACAACAAACCTATCATGATGGACGACATGTTTCTATATCATGCATCTCATTTATTTGAGCATTGGATATTTTGTGCTAACCAAGACAAACACGTGCGCATCATGATGGATGATGTGTAGATATACCATGCACACACAATTTTCTCTTTGTCTTTGTTTTGTGTAGGTACTCACGTATACTCATCAACCTCTCAACCCCAAGAGTTGATGAAACGAGCTCTTGAGAGCAAAGATGACTTGGGATCCCGTGAACTATCCTTCACACTGCTCTCTTCGCGCAACGACTACGCGCACCTCTCTCGCTTGGCTCTCACACGGATATGGGCTATAAACCATTTATCACTTCATGCTCATTTTACCGTGTTCACTTTGCATGCTATGCTTGCTTCTATGCCTTTGCCATGCAATTGTGACCCTTGCTTGCATCTACCCATGATTCACCATTATGCTACTCCTATGTGTATTTGCATGCTTGCTGGAGATCCTTGTTGCTATTGCCATGTTTATCACGAGCCTCATGCTATTGATGCTTGTTGTGTTGGGAGAGTCATGATGTCCCATTGCTATTTACATATGGCCTCTCGCCAATACATTGATGATATTTTGCTCATATCTTGCCTTCATGCTTGTGATATGTCATGTGAATTATTCATGGATACTATTTGCACACATGACATTATTGCCATGATTACCTCTAGTATGTTGCATCTTCGCACTACTAGTACACATGTTCCTTTCTTACTCGCTTTCTTGGGCTGATGACATATATGTTCATGCCTCTCAATTGATTTGTCTTGATTATTGTCGCTTGCCTCCAATTGTTTCATCTATGCTTATTGATCTTGGAGACTTTGACATATTACTTGTGATGCATGCTTGTTTACTTGAGCCTATCGTATTTGGTTGTCCTCGCATCATATTCCTCCATACTATGAAATGCTCCCTTGTCCTTTCTTATGATGAGCATGATGCATACACTTGTTGGGTATCTTACCACACGAATGATAGGTTTTGCACTTCCTCTAACCTCATTTGTTTTTCCAAGTGTTTGTCATGTTCTTTCATTTTGGAAGATTCACAAGGAATAGCCGTCATGACACAATTTGGTCATGTGAAGGCATACACAATGTGCAACACCAACATTTGCGAGAATATCCTAAAGGTGAACTCCTTTCCTTTGAGCCATCCACATTTACGCATAATGGATGGGTCACTCTTTCATTGTTGTCTCCTTCTTGTTGTCTACATGATACATCTCGCTAACGGAGGAGCAACATGGGAGATTGGCTCTATGGACCTTAAAGTTGAGGTGCGCTCGGACTTATTGGATGCACCTTCGAACCTCCCCTCATGCCACGACATCGAGCATTGGTACACCAACACCTCCATATTTGTTGATTTTGCTCACACATGTCATGCTCGATGGACATATCATACACATGATGAATTTGCATCTTATGCATGGATTGAATCACATTATGATTGCCTTGTTGCATTTTGTATCCCCGGGTCATCCATGACATATGAGCTTGTGCATTTTCTTGGCAAATTTTTTGTGATCTACCTTGATGGCATATTCGTACATCATGATCATATTGCCCATCATCAATTGCATGATCACATACTCATTTTGAGCACCCATTACCATGTTCATGCTTTTGATAAACCATCCCATTATGACATCATTTTGCACCGTGGTTGCATTGATCATATTCACAATACATTTGTATGCACAATGAATGCTATTGATCCCATGAATGCTTTGCATATCATTCTATATCATCTTCATAAGCTTCATGTGCTTTGTCACGAACAATCTTGCCTCACGGACTCATTCTTACATGATGGACACTTTGTGTGCACTAACCATTGTATTTCCGAGTGTTGTTTGTGTTTGATCTTTTTGCATGTATAATCCTCTGATGACACCTTGGAGTACTTGGATTGCGCCATGACTTCCACTTCGTCCAACTACAAGTCCGTCCATGACAACCGTTTCCATGGTGATGAGGATCACGATCAGGTCCGGATGTCCGGCGCCTGACGACCCACCGGACGACTGACGATCCCGCACACTAGCCAAATGAGCGGACGCCCGACGCCACCGGACGACTGGCTACCGGATGACCGCCCACCTCCGGAAATCCGGCACTCTAGCATCCGGGCCAGATCGAGAAGACGTCCGACGTCAACCGGACGTTCAGCCGTCCATGGGCCACCGGACGACCAGTCCTCAGCGGACGTCCGGTACCTGTCTATGCAAAGTGTTCGGGCTCGAGGCCCATGTATCCCTCTCCCACTTACCCCTTGATGGACCTAGACTATATATACTCCTCCACCTCCTCCTAGTCAGGGTTGGCAAAGGATTAGCTCATATTTTGTGTGAGAGCTTTGCTCATCCACTTGGTTACCTTCTCCTCCGAGATTGCGCCTCCTACGGAGAAGATCCCCCAAGCGGATTCCAGGCCCCTTTACGGCAAGAACCTCAAGACCTCCTTTCGGAGAAGACCGGCTACCTTTGTATCGTCCCTAGTTGATCGTGGATCTTGTATCTTCCTTTGTGTTCATGGATCTAGCGCATGTGTGATCATACTTGTTGGTTTGAGTGTTCTCTTGTGTTTTCCACATGTTTCACTCATTTCCCGCCTCGTGTTCATCGTTGGATCTGCTCCTTTCTTGAAAGATCGGCCGGTTAGGGTTCCTACCCTACATCAGTTACACAAGGTCGGTTACAAAGAAATGAATCTACATATTCGGTCGCCAAGCTTGCTTTCAACGCCAAGGAGAGTCCCTTCCAGACATGGGTGCAGTCTTCGGTCTTTGCATCTTCACAGCCCATCAGTCCGGCCCATGGCTAACAGGTCGGACACCCGAGGACCCCTTAGTCCAGGACTCCCTGAGTAGCCCCTGAACCTGGCTTCAATGATAAGGAATCCGGTGCGTCGATCTGTCTTCGGCATTGCAAGGCGGGTTCCTCCTTCCGAACTCCAAGATAGTCTTCGGACGAAACAATCATGTCCGGATCTATAACACACACCACACACACAACCGCGGAGAGAATATAACTTTACACGAGTCCAATATGCATTTTTCATATGTCGCTCCATGTCTCGAGACGCGGTTTCCATTGGCACGTCTTGTCAAAGAAGAGATCGTGTCCCCTTATTACGGGATTCTCATCAATACGGGTGTGGGTAACCCAACCGTGTCGTTTACACAGCCCTTGGGAATAGGCGAGTTTTAAGGCGAGTAGGGAGGCGTTCGACATTCGCGGCCTTTATAAGGGGATAAGGATTCATTCTCACTCACCCCTGCCTTCTCCTTCCTCTGCCCATCCATTCTTGAGCTCCAGCACCCAAGCTCTAGCTTCCCACGCCAGGGAAAGCACTCCAACCATGTCTGGATCCGGAGCCGGTGGCAAGTGGATGGCCTCCTCTGTTAAGAGGAAAGATATCAAGGAGCCCCGAGAGGCCAGATACCTAGCCAAGGAGATCTTTCACCGTCTCCCGGACAAGGTACAGATCGTCCCTACCCCACAGCCCCATGAGAGGGTTGTGTTTCTCACACATTTCGTCTGCGGGCTGGGATTCCCTCTCCACCCATTTGCCTACGGACTGATGTTTTACTAAGGGTTGGACTTCCATGATCTAGCCCCCAACTTTATCCTCAATATCTCGGCATTTATTGTCATGTGCGAGGCCTTTCTCCGTATCCCACTTCACTTCGGCCTATGGCAGAAGACCTTCAATGTGAAGCCGAAGGTGATGAGTGTGGAGGCGCCATAGTGGGCAAGATGCCCAATGTCACCTGGACCGAAGGCTCCTTTGTGGAGGCGGTGAAGGGGTGGCGGTCGGGGTGATTCTACATCACCGAGCCACACAACACCAATTGGGCGGCGGCCCCCAAATTCTGATCCGGAGCTTCGAAGCGGCTCACCTCCTGGCAAGAGAAGGGCCTAACCTGGGGCTCTTCGAGCGAGATGACTGGGCTCCTCACGTGCATCCAGAACATGATAACCAAGAGGATCAAACTCGTCAACGTGATCCAGGTTATGCTCATTCGTCGGATCCTTCTGTGCCAACGCCGGACTTGCTATTCATGGGAGTTTGATCCAGCCAAGCACCAGACGCTACTAGAGCTCTTCGGCACGATGCATGAAGACATCTGGAAAATGCTCTTCAAGGCCGGCGAGACACCACCACCCACAACCAAGGATCGCGGGCTCAGCTTAAAATGCCAAGCCAATTCGGTAAGTTCTTTCATGTCTTCAAGGTATACCCCCTACTGGCATATTTTGAGGAAGGAGTTTAAGCCTTCCTATCAATTTTTTAGTCCTGGATCGATATAGCGAGGCAGATTAAGTGTTCGGCTCTGCTACCCAAAGACCAAGAAATCCCACTTCTGATGAAGATGTTGTTTCCAGCGCCTTATGAGGTGCCGGAGAAGAAGGCCAAGAAAACGGCCAAAGGGGCCAGGAGTGGCCTTCGCCGAAAAGGTGCTTCGGACGTGACGTCCGGAGACGAGACTCCCTCTTCGGCTGTCGGAGGCGGTGACGAAGAGGAGGAAGAAAACGGCTCCCCCTGAGGAGGGAAGGAAGAAAAAGCCCCCCCCCAACTTTGGAGGCGAAGGCGTCAAAGAGGGGGAAGGGCTCCCTCGCGAATAACTCTGCGTGGGATGTCGATAGCAGTCCGGAGCGACCCCCCCCCCCGAACCTAGCCTCAGGCTGACTCGTAAGTACCTTATGCACATTCAAATGTCTGGCCTTTCCATTTTGTGATATTAATATGTTTAAATTATGCCATCAAAGTCCAGCCCGTGATAGCTCCGTGCGATCCTCGATAGAGGGTTCGCTAGATTCAAAGAAGACTGACCAAAGCATGCACTAGCCTTTTAATAGGCTTTAAGGTAAGTAATGTAATTGTAGAAAGGATGTCACAATGTAGACAGTAGCCCCTGATGCTCTATTTGGTGTCCGGAAAGGAAAAGCCGAACAGAGGATCAAAATAATTTTCGTAGGAGTCTAACATAAGATGTCTATGTGAATAAGCAGGCGTCGCTGCTGGCTGTTGCCGCTCATACTGCGGAGGTCTCCGGACTGAAGCAGAACCTGGAGCGGGCCGAGAAACAGCTCGGCCTCGTAAAGAAGCAGCTGGAGGACAGCCAAGGTATGTAGTAACCTGTGTGTATATTTAGGAGGGATAAATGGTTCGTGCTGACTAAAGTGCCATGAACTTTATTAGGGGCCACGACCGAGGTGGCGGCCCTCAAGAAGGCATTAACCAAGGCCTAGGACAAAGCAGACAAGGAATGCACCGCGCGCGAGAAGCACGAGGCTCAGATCAGCGAGGTCCAGCAAGAGCTCCAGGACGCCATCAAGAAGTACGAGTCCCTGGAGCATGATTCTAAGACGCAAGGGTCCGAACTTGCGAAGGCCCGCCAGAGCACACAAGATGCCCGAGTCGAAGCCCAGAGCACACTTCAGGAAATCCAGGCGGCCAAGAAGATCACCGCTGGTAAGGCTTCCGTTATGCAAAGGAAGTCTGTGAAGGAAATGTTCCTTTTACTTACCCGAATTTGGAGCTCTCCAGGGGCATTTGCGGATTTTCCACGCAGCGTAGCGGATGCTGCCGAGTTCTATCAAGCCAAAGAAGGGAGTTCTACAGAGAAGCTATTTTGGTGTCAATAACTTGGACCAGAACATCCGGTGCCCTTCAGCGATTAGCTGAAACAGCTGGTCGAGTTGCATAAGGCGGCTGAGCTAGCCATGAAGGACCTAATAGTCTGACTATGGCCTGCCGAGCCCATGCCCAGTAGCTACTTCGGACTAGTGAAGCGGCTTGTGGGTGCTTGCCCACAGCTTGAAGTTATAAAGCGGTCGGTCTATATCGAAGGTGCCCGGATGGCCTTTGCCCGCGTCAAGATGCACTGGGCAAAGATGGATGCCAAGAAGCTAATGACCGAGGGGCCGCCTGAGGGCAAGGAGCACCGCCGACCCGAGATATATTTTGATGGTGTCCTGGAGGGATCCCTCCTTGTGGCGGAGCAATGTACGAAGGATGTTATATTCCCATGAAAACATTCATATTATCTTGTCCTGTAATATGGAACAATGATGTTATGTAATATAATGCTTGTGATTTTCAAATTTTACCTCCTGTGCGGTCGTTTATGAAATCTGAGGGTTGACCAGTCGTCGGCTTCTACCCCCACGTAGATAGTATGGGGGTGTTCAGGATAAATCTAAACACTCTTTACTCCATGTTCTGGTCCTTAGCAGAGGTGTTTAGCGCAATGAACAAGGCAATCAGACTATACGGCCTTTATTGCCCTCACTGTGCCAGAGGAGTTTGACTATGAGAATTTTGGCGAAGCCCATGGTATTCGGACGGCCGAACTTGGGGTACTATACACCTGATCGGATAAAAACCAATTCCTCACGTAAAGCGGGAAAAAATATCTAAGGATTTGAAACCTCTCGAACAGCTGACCGGCTCTCGCTGCATCATGACAGTCAGTTTTCGGCCTTCTCTACTGAGGTGCTCGTCCGAAAGAACCGGGACACAATCACAGTAGTTCTCCCTTTACTACCCTAGCCAATATAGCAGAACGTAAGGTAGTAAGCACAGGAGCCGGGCAACCCAACTATTGACCAAAGACATGATTCAAAGCCGATTCATATAATGCTATAAGTTCGAGGTGCCGAACTGTACTGTAAATAGTGTTCGGACTTTGTTGCCGTATTGTGGGGCGCGATGAAGCCCCTAGCGAAGTAAAGTGTACCAGAGTGTACGTGTGCAATGAGTAATAAATACAAAGGTAAGAAAAAAAGGGAAAATTAAGGCTACCATTTATTTTACCATTTGTTAAGTGATTAATACGTCGAGGCATACTTGTACAAGTAATGCGATAAGCAAGTAAGGCTATTTAGCATGCCATGACCGAGAGCGAGCTGCGTGCGGGTATGTAAAACAGGTATAGCAATCGTTAGCAGAGACCAACTGGGGATTCCCTTGTACGCCAAAGCTCCTTGCCTCCTTGGTGTGTCTGACAAACGGGTTGTCGGAAGAAACCTTGAAAAGAGAAAAACCCGAAATGAAAAGGAAAAGTGAAGGTGTGTGAATCCTAGGGTCGGTCGAGCCGCACTGTGGATCACAGGCTAGCTATGCCTCCATCGATGCCCATGGAATTTTGAGTGCGTAGTTATGTACGCGCGGTACGAATGCCGCCGTTTGATTGGGACTAGGACGGAGGCCAAATTGCTAGTTAAGCTCTTAACGAGCCAGGCTGTCTTGCTGTAGGATAGTCCGAACTCTCTTAATGGTGTCCGGGGGCTCGGCCGCCGAATTAAGATTCTGCCCAAAAAGGTCGCGCTGTACTTCTGGTGCTAAGGCTGTGGTATGCTCCTCGGTGCGGAGGGAGAGTTCTGTATTTCCATTGACTGTTATGAAGCCACGTGGTCCGGACATCTTGAGCTTGAGATAAGTGTAGTGAGGTACTGCATTGAATCGAGCAAATGCGGTTCTTCCAAGCAGTGTGTGATAGCCATTGTGAAAGGGGACGATGTCGAAGATTAACTCCTTCCTTCAGAAGTTGTTCGGAGATCCTAAGAAAACCTCTAGTGTGATTGAGCCCGTACAGCGGGCCTCTACGCCTGGTATGACTCCTTTAAAGGTAGTCCCTATGGGCTTGACCCGTGATGGGTTAATGCCCATTTTGCGCACTGTATCCTGATAGAGAAGATTGAGGCTGCTGCCACCGTCCATGAGGACTAGCGTCAGGTGGAATCCATCAATGATTGGGTCTAGGACTAGTGCGGCTGATCCACCATGCCGGATACTAGTCGGATGATCCCGACGATCGAAAGTGATCGGGCACGATGAACATGGATTGAATTTTTGGGGACTGGCTCTATCGCATAGACGTCCCTGAGTGCGCGCTTGCGCTCCCTCCTGGGGATGTGTGTAGCATATATCATGTTCACCATTTTGACCTGAGGGGGAAACTTCTTATGTCCCCTCGTGTTTGGCTGCAGGGGCTCCTCGCCATCGTCCTCGCTTTGCGATCCCTTTTCCTTTTTTTCGACATTTAACTTGCCGGCTTGCATAAAAACCCAGCAATCTCTATTGGTATGGTTGGCTGGTTTGTCTGGGGTGCCATGGATTTGGCACAGACAGTCAAGTATGCGGTCTATGCTGGATGGTCCCTGATTGTTTCTTTTATACGGCTTTTTCCGCTGACCAAACTTGGGGCCACTAAATCCGGCATTGATAGTAGTGTCATCGGTGTTGTCGTCATTGCTTCGGCATTCGTGTTTGATGCGTCGGAGCTTGTCGTTGCGGTTCTTAACCTCAGAGGGGCCTGCCTTGCTGGCTGTGTTTTTGCTACGAGCCAACCAACTATCCTCACCCGTGCAAAAGCGGTTCATGAGTGTTGTGATGGCTGCCATAGATTTTGTTTTTTCTTGGCCGAGGTGGCGGGCAAGCCATTCGTCGTGGATGCTATGTTTAAAGTCCGCTAGGGCTTCGGCATCCGGACAGTTGACGATCTGGTTCTTTTGGGTTAGGATCCTAGTCCAAAATTTCCTGGCTGACTCTCCACGTTGTTGGACTATGTGGCTTCAATCATCGGCGTCTGGTGGCCGGACATATGTACCTTGGAAGTTGTCAAGGAAGGCTTCTTCCAAGTCCTCCCAACTGCCGATAGAATTTTCAGGCAGGCTATTTAACCAGTGTCGAGCTGGCCCTTTGAGCTTGAGTGGGAGGTATTTGATAGCGTGAATGCCATCTCCATGGGCCATGTGGATATGGAGAATAGAATCCTCGATCCATACCACGGGGTTGGTTGTTCTTTCGTATTATTCAATGTTAATGGGTTTGAACCCTTCGGGGAATTCGTGATCCATTACTTCATCGGTGAAGCAAAGAGGGTGTGCGGCGCCACTATATCAGGTCGTGTCGCGACGTAGCTACGATGGAGTCCGTCTGCGGTTGTCAGCTCAGGTGTGACTAGGTTTGTCATGTTAGAATAGGTAGCCATCATCACGTGTCGAGGAACATCCTCGCGATCCGTAAATTGATTAGTTATATCCTGCTTTATTGTTCAGGTCGTGTCGAAGGTCATATGTATGACCGTGAGCTGATTTTCCTCTGCCTTTGTGATAAGGCGGGGCGGGCTGGTGTTCGGCTTGAGTTGCCGCTTTGTCCCGTCCATGTGGTGGTCGGTCAGCCGCATTGCGCGATGGTGGTATGCTTTCCGGCGCCTTGCCATCGAACTGAGGTAGTAATTTGCGCTTCGGGTAGCTTTTGGCCGGGCGCTTGAGGCCGTATTCTTTCGCTGCTAGGATGTCGGTCCATTTATCGTTCAGTAGATCTTGATCAGCTCGAAGCTGCTCCTGCTTCTTTTTCAGGCTCCTTGCAGTGGCTATTAGCTAGAGCTTGAAGCGCTTCTACTCAAGAGGTTCCTCAGGCATGATGAAATCGTCGGTGCCGAGGTTGACCTCGTCCTCAGAGACCGGAAGATAACTTACGTCCTCCGAGTCTTCATGCGTGGCCTGTTTACCAAGGCTGACCTGCCCATCTTCCCATTCATCTTGTTTATTAGCTGTATCAACGGGGTCTTGGATGTCTTTGGCACCTTCTAGAGTGTTATCTTCTCCTGTGTCGGTATTGCTGTCTTTACTGCGGCGTGACTTAGAGCGGCGCCGCTGACGCCGGCGCTTGGATTGTATTTCGGAAGGTTTATCCCCAGCTGGATCTTCCTTGTCATCACCGCTGTTCTCCTTCGGTGCATCCACCATGTACACATCATACGAGGAAGTGGTCGTCTAGCGTCCAGTGAACGGCGGGTCCTGGGCCTCTTCATCTCCGGCATCGTCGTCCATACCTTCGATGTCATCGGAGCCATAATCGAGCATGTCGGTTAAGTCTTCGACAGTGTCTATAAAGTGGGTGGCGGGTGGGGAGCGAAATTCCCTATCATCAGCTTCTAGTTCGAACCGGATATAGTTTGGCTGTAAATCCCCCGCCAAGGACAGGTTTTTTTGATGAGTTTAGCACGTCACCCAAAGGTGAGTGCTGGAAGATGTCTGTGGCGCTGAACTTGAAGATTGATAAATGATCCAGTTCGACGTCCGCGTGCTCACATGGTTCGGAACTTACGGCTAGAGGCGAGTCCGGAGTTCCGGTGGCACAGGTATCATATGAGATCAAGTCTATGTGCCTCTCCAACACCGGGGGATCTGTGGCCTCCGTGGCAGGATTGAGCCTCTGGTCCTTGGATGGCGCAGTCTGCTCCGGATTTAAGGCCAGAGCGGTTACAGGAGCTATCTCTTGGATGCCGTCCGACGGCAGATTTAGGCCATGTCTCTCGGGGTGGCCAGGAGTGGTAGTTGCGGTCTTAAATCCGGCGAAGGTCAAGTCTCCACGGATGTCCGCAACATAGTTCAAGATCCCAAACCTGACCTGATGGTCAGGGGCATAGCTCTCGATCTGCTCCAGGTGGCCAAACGTGTTGGCCTGCAGTGCGAAGCCGCCGAACACGAAGATCTGTCCAGGGAGAAAGGTTTCTCCTTGGACAATGTCACTATCGACGATTGAAGGGGCTAGCAAACCTTTCATCGATGGCACAGTGGAACTCTCAATGAAAGAACCAATCTCGGTGTCAAAACCGGCGGATCTCGGGTAGGGGGTCCTGAACTATGCATCTAAGGCCGATGGTAACAGGAGACAGGGGACATGATGTTTACCCAGGTTCGGGCCCTCTCTATGGAGGTAATACCCTACGTCCCGCTTGATTGATATTGATGAATACGAGTATTACAAGAGATGATCTACCTCGACATCATAATGGCTAAACCCTAGAGGTCTAGCCTGTATGGCTATGGTAATGAGTCTCTCCCCCCTCCGGACTAAGTCCTCCGGTTTATATAGACACCGGGGAGATCTAGGGTTACACAAGGTCGGTTACAAAGAAAGGAATCTACATATTCGGTCACCAAGCTTGCTTTCCACGCCAAGGAGAGTCCCATCCGGACACGCGTGTTGTCTTCGGTGTTCGCATTTCCACAGCACATTAGTCCGGCCCATGGTAAACAGGCTGGATGCCCGAGGACCCCTTAGTACAGGACTCCCTCAGCGCCGCGACCACCCCGAATCATCCAAGGCTAACCGTCCATTCTGTGCCTTCCACAATGTTCACAGCCATAACACCAGCGACTATCAGGAGCTCAGGGCCATTCGGGATGGGCGCTTCGGTCGGCACCCCGAGCACAATGACCGAGGCTACGACCGAGGAGGAGGACGAAGTGGAGGACGCTGGGACGACCATGGTCCCTGCCAGGAGTGGCGTGACCGCCTCGTGAGGACCGCTGGCAGGACCGGCCTCGTGAGGGCGCGTGGAGGGACCAGCCTCGTGAGGACCGCCCCCAGGGCAACGCCAGCTTCCCTCCGTTGCCGCCCCCACCAAGAAGGAATGACGACCACCATCAAGACGAGGGGACTGTGGGCTTCAAGGAGCCATGTGCCATCGCATTTATCTTGGGTGGTGCTCAAGCCCGAGCCTCTCAGCATGTCTTTAAGCAGTTTTCTTGTGAGGTGAACCCGACCCTTCTAAGGCTCGAGGCCACGCACCCGCTCAGGTGGTCCAAGTGCGCCATCACCTTCAGCTCATCACACCAGCTCAAGTGCGCCGTGACCACCGGTGCCCTCCCGATGCTCTTCTCGCGTGTCATCAACAACGTTCATGTCACCAAGACCCTCACCGACGGCGACGCAGGGCTCAATGTCCTGTCCTTCGAGACATTCGACAGCCTCCAGGTGCCATACGATCAGCTACAGCCTACCAAACCTTTCTCAGGAGTGACCGATGGCTCTACCACCCTGATAGGGAAGGTCCGCCTCCCTGTCACCTTCAGCCAGCATGACAACTACCGCACTGAGCTCATCGACTTTGACGTCACCCACATCTGCATGTCATACAACGCCATCCTTGGGTATCTAGCCTTGGCCAAGTTTATGGCAGTGACCCACCACGGCAACAACATCCTCAAGATGCCAAGGAGCGGCGGCATCATCACGGTCAACTGTGAAGAAAGAGATGTGGTGTGCTCCCTTGAGCGTGCTTACCAAGCTGTAGTGGCCGAAGACCCCGACAATGAAGGCAACCCGAACCCTCCTGAGGCCAACCCTAAGAAGAAGAAGCAACTAATCCACCAAGGACCTCAGGAGGGCAGTGTCTCCAGCGGCACCACCTCAGGATCTGCGCCCGCAGCTGGGGCGCCTCCTTCCTTCGCATAGGAAGGCGTGCCCGGCGCCCTCCTCAGGCCGGGCTCGGGGGCGCTCTTCTGGAGGGCCTCAGATCTAGCCAACGTCACGAGGGAGGCGCTCGGGCACCATGTGGAGGCGTGCTTCGCCGCACATTTCCCTCAAGAGGGCACGAGGCGTGGAGCTCCTAGTGCTCAGGAGTTCATCACCAAGGCGATCTAGGATCTTCGAGAGGCAAGGACCATATGTGGCGACCGCTGCCAACCACTTGGCGCAGCTCCCCATCCTGGCGAGGACGACGGGATACGTGTCTGCGTCGACATTCCTGGGCCGCCTCTCATGGACGTTTCTGGCCTTCGCGCATTGGATGGTGCGAGGGTCCCCCTCACAGCTACGTTCGCATGGCTCTCGGCCTGCCGAATGTGGCTGTCACCTTCTAACGCCACCTGCGGGGCATCCTGGTGGCTCAGGAGGCTAGGCATCACGCTGTCCTGGCGGAGATCATGATAGTTCTTCAGGAGCCACATGGGCCTTGATAGGTCTACGTCGTATCTACTTTTCCAAACACTTTTGCCCTTGTTTTGGACTCTAACTTGCATGATTTGAATGGAACTAACCCGGACTGACGATGTTTTCAGCAGAATTGCCATGGTGTTATTTTTGTGCAGAAATAAAAGTTCTCGGAATGACCTGAAAATCAACGGACTATTATTTTGGAATATATATAAGTACTAGAAGGAAGATCCACGTCAGGGGGGCCTCCACCTGTCCATGAGGGTGGGGGCCGCGCCCCCTGCCTCGTGGGCCCCCTGACGCTCCACCGACCTCAACCCTAACTCCATATATTCACTTTTGGGGAGAAAAAAATGAGAGAGAAGGATTCGTTGCGTTTTACGATATAGAGCCGCCGCCAAGCCCTAAACTCTCTCGGTAGGGCTGATCTGGAGTCCGTTCGGGGCTCCGGAGAGGGGAATCCGTCGCCATCGTCATCATCAACCTTCCTCCATCACCAATTTCATGATGCTCACCGCCGTGCGTGAGTAATTCCATCATAGGCTTGCTGGACGGTGATGGGTTGGATGAGATTTATCATGTAATC
Source organism: Triticum dicoccoides (assembly GCF_002162155.2). Taxonomy (NCBI): domain Eukaryota; kingdom Viridiplantae; phylum Streptophyta; class Magnoliopsida; order Poales; family Poaceae; genus Triticum; species Triticum dicoccoides. The sequence goes on from NW_021308283.1 coordinate 108,669, forward strand.
GAGTCAGTTTTGTTAGGGTTTGATCCCTAGTATCCACTATGTTCTCAGATTGATGTTGCTATGACTTTGCTATGCTTAATGCTTGTCACTAGGGCCCGAGTGCCATGATTTCAGATCTGAACCTATTATGTTTTCATCAATATATGAGAGTTCTTGATCCTATCTTGCAAGTCTATAGTCACCTACTATGTGTTATGATCCGGCAACCCCGAAGTGACAATAATCGGGACCACTCACGGTGATGACCGTAGTTTGAGGAGTTCATGTATTCATTATGTGTTAATGCTTTGTTCCGGTACTCTATTAAAAGGAGGCCTTAATATCCCTTAGTTTCCGATAGGACCCCGCTGCCACGGGATGGTAGGACAAAAGATGTCATGCAAGTTCTTTCCATAAGCACGTATGACTATATTCAGAATACATGCCTACATTACATTGATGAATTGGAGCTAGTTCTGTGTCACCCTATGTTATGACTGTTACATGATGAACCGCATTCGGCATAATTCTCCATCACCGATCCATTGCCTACGAGCTTTCCATATATTGTTCTTCGCTTATTTACTTTTCTGCTGCTACTGTTATCATCACTACAAAATACCAAAATATTATTTTTTCTACTGTTACCTTTTACCACCCTTACCACTACAATCACATTACTTTGCTACTAAACACTTTGCTGTAGATATTAAGTTTCCAGGTGTGGTTGAATTGACAACTCAACTGCTAATACTTGAGAATATTCTTTGGCTCCCCTTGTGTCGAATCAATAAATTTGGGTTGAATACTCTACCATCGAAAATGGTTGCGATCCCCTATACTTGTGGGTTATCAAGACTATTTTCTGGCGCCGTTGCCGGGGAGTATAGCTCTATTCTTTGAGTCAATTGGGATTTATATCTGTTTATCATAATGAAGAACTTGAAAGATCCAAGAACCAAAAATTATCCCTCAACTACGAGGGAGGTAAGGAACTGCCATCTAGCTCTGCACTTGAATCACCATCTCTTTTGAGTAAGCTTGCGACACCTAAACCTACTTCTGCTATTAATTCTGATATGTCACATGTTATTGATGATGTCACTTCTGCTATGCATGATACTTATGATGAAACTACTTCTATGCTTGATACTACTGTGCCACTTGGTGAATTTCTTGAAGAACAACTTGCTAGGTCTAGCGAGAATGAAATTACTGAAACTGATAATATTGATGAAAGTGATGATGAAGATTCTCCCCCTAGATATGAATTGCCTATTGTTCCTGAGGGTTATGTTATGGATGAAGAAACTGCTAGAGATATTCTTTCTTGCAATGATAGGAGTGATCTTAAGAAAATATTAGCTAAGCTGAAACAAAAAACTTTGAATGCTAGAATGAACTATGATCCTGCTTCAGCTACTTCACCTATCATTGTTACTGATAAAGGATTATGATTTCTCTGTTGATCCTGAGATAATTACTATGGTTGAATCTGATCCTTTCTATGGCTATGAATCTGAAACTGTTCTGGCACATCTTACTAAATTAAATGATATAGCCACCCTATTCACTAATGATGAGAAAACTCGCTATTATTATATCCTTAAGATATTTCGGTTCTCCTTAAAGGGTGATGCTAAGATATGGTTTAATTCTCTTGATCCTGGTTGTGTGCGTAATCCCCAGGATATGATTTATTACTTCTCTGCTAAATATTTCCCTGCTCATAAGAAACAAGTTGCTTTAAGGGAAATAAATAATTTTGTGCAAATTGAAGAAGAGAGTCTCCCACAATCTTGGGGGAGGCTTCTCCAATTACTTAATGCTTTGCCTGATCATCCTCTTAAGAAAAATGAAATACTTGATATCTTTTATAATGGACTAACTGATGCTTCCAGAGACCACCTGGATAGTTGTGCTAGTTGTGTTTTTAGGGAAAGAACAACAGATGAAGCTCAAATTCTATTGAATAATATGTTGACTAATGAAAATAATTGGACACTTCCTGATCCAATTCCTGGCCCAATTCCTGAACTAACTCCTAAGGTAACTCCGAAGAAAAGGGGTATTATATTTCTCAGTCCTGAAGATATGCAAGAAGCAAACAAATCTATGAAAGAAAAACGTATTAAAGCTGAAGATGTTAAGAATTTACCCCCTATTGAAGAAATACATGGTGTTAATTTACCGCCTGTTGAAGAAGTACATGGTCTTGATAACCCGACACAGGTATTAAAGGTAAATTCTCTCTATAGATATGATAAAGATGAAATCCCATTTACTAAGTTTGCTAGCCCATGCTTGGAACAGTTTGATAACTTTATGGTCAAACAAGAAAACTTCAATGCTTATTTTGGTAGGGGATTAAAACGCAATGCTGATATGCTTGAACACTTGGGTGATTATATGGCTAATATTAAAGGTGAACTTAAACTTATTCATAAACATGCTTCTATTGTTACCACTCAAGTAGAACAAGTACTTAACGCTCGGAATGATTTTCTTAATGAATTGAATAGTAAAAAGAATGATAATGTTGTTAGAGTTATGACTAGAGGTGGTAAAATGACTCAGGAACCTTTGTATCCTGAGGGTCATCCTAAGAGAATTGAGCAAGATTCTCAGAGAAATAACATTGATGCACCTAGTCCTTCTAATAGGAAGAAAACGAAAAATGATAGGACTTTGCATGCTTCTAGTAAACCTGTTGATGACACACCTGAGAATCCCAATGATATTTCTATTTCTGATGCTAAAACACAATCTGGTAATGAGCATCAACCTACTGATAATGTTAATAATGATGTTCATGTTGATGCTCAACCTAGCAATAATAATGATGTAGAAATTGAACCTGATGTTGATCTTGATAACACACAATCAAAGAATCAATGTTATGATAAGAGAGACTTTGTTGCTAGGAAGCACGGTAAAGAAAGAGAACCATGGGTTCAGAAACCCATGCCTTTTCCTCCTAAACCATCCAAGAAAAAGGATGACGAGGATTTTGAGCGCTTGGCTAAAATGATTAGACCTATCTTCTTGCGTATGCGTTTGAATGATATGCTTAAAATGAATCCTTATGTTAAGTATATGAAAGAAATTGTTACAAATAAAATAAAGATACCGAAAGCTGAAATTTCCACCATGCTTGCTAATTATACTTTGAAGGGTGGAATACCAAAGAAACTTGGAGATCCAGGAGTACCAACTATACCATGCTCCATTACAAGAAACTATGTTAAAACTGCTTTATGTGATCTTGGAGCCTGTGTTAGTGTTATGCCTCTCTCTTTATATCGTAGACTTGATTTGAATAAGTTGACACCTACTGAAATATCTTTGCAAATGCCTGATAAATCAATTGCTATACCTTTCGGTATTTGTGAGGGTGTGCCTGTTGTGGTTGCAAATGTTACTATTTTAATGGACTTTGTTATTCTTGATATTCCCGAGGACGATAGTATGCCTATTATTCTTGGAAGGCCCTTTTTGAATACTGCAGGGGCTACTATTGATTCCACCAAAGGCATGAGCATACGGTACACTTTCCGAGGAAACAACCTCAAGTCCACTGTATAAAATCTATTGGAAAATTTTCAACTATTACTATTGGAGGTTTGAGTTTCCTCTTCCTACTGTCAAGAAGAAATATGATATTCTTATTGTTGGGGATGTGCATATCCCCGTTGAGGTAACCTAGTGTTATTCGAAAATTCTCCGGTTCCATGTTTTTCGGAATGAGTTTGTTAACAAGACTTGATCAACCTTGTTAGTGAATTCCTTTAGATGAGCATGAGATGGATGAATTTAGAAAACACAACTCTTTTTTTACTTTCTGTTATTTAGTTGAAATAAAGAAAAAATAGTATATTCTGTCTGTTTTCTGAATTATCCATGCAATGAAAAATATGCCGAAAATAAAAGTTCTCCAAATGTCGTGAAATTGAAATATGATTTTTTCCAGATTATTTGAGAATATGTGGCACTGAGAACACAACAGGGGGAGCAAGCACCTGGCCACGAGGGTGGAGGGCACGCCCTACCCCCTAGGCGCGCCCCCTGCCTCGTGGGCCCATGGTGGCTCCCCTCCACTTATTCCAGCTACCACACACTCGTTCTTCCTCCCACAAACATCACTAGCCAGCTCAAACCCGAGTCCAAGCTCATTTTGCTGCCATTTTCGATATCCTTTCTCAAAGCACCTCTCACAAAATTGCTTTGGGGGATTGTTCCTTGGTATGTGACTCTTCCAATGGTCCAATTAGTTTTTGTTCTAGTGCTTTATTCATTGCATATTTTTGCTGCTTAGGTGACCCTGTTCTTGAGCTTGCATGTCAAATTTATATGGTCAAAAGTAGTTTTAATGCTTAATATATCCTCTAGGCACTTGTGGGAGTAGTTGCTATCAATTGTGTTGAGTTTGGTTCACTTTTATTTTGAAGTTACTAAAAATTTCAGAAATTTTTAGAAAAAGATGAAGAGATTTTTGAGGGGCTTATCGTGCCGAAGCTCGAAGGATAAGCAAAGTGAGGAGGATAAGAGGCCTAAACATAATCTTCCTCGCACCGCTGAGGTTCGGCCATGTGAATGGCCTTGTGATGATTTCTTGAGAGCAACCGGGATTTATAATGATTTCTAAGAATTGGCTGAGAATGCAGGCATCACCGCCTTCCTCCATGACCGACGCGAACAATATCTCTTACTCATCAATATCTTTGTGCAAAACTTTCATTTCCATGCTAGGAGCTCACCACCTACAGTGGAATTTTATTTATATGATGAGCATAAGGAGATGTCACTTCATGATTTTTGTCGGGTTTGTTTGATCCCTTTCGGGGGCAGCGTAGAGGAACCACATCATGATGATGTGGATGGGTTTATTGATACCATTACTGTAGGGGAAACGAGGAAGGTTTTCGATGCACGAATTACTAGCATACACTTTCCTGTTCTACGTTACCTTGCTATATTTGCTAGTAGATGCTTAATTGGGCGCGGAAACTGTGGAAACCTGAGTGAGTAGGGATTGCCATGCAACGGATGCACTGGAGCTAAAAGTATATGAAAGCTCAAAAATAAACTAAGTGGGTGTGCATCCAACTTGCTTGTTCACGAAGACCTAGGGCATTTTGAGGAAGCCCATCATTGGAATATGCAAGCCAAGTTCTATAATGAAAAATTCCCACTAGTATATGAAAGTGACAAAACAAGAGACTCTCTATCATGAAGATCATGGTACTACTTTGAAGCACAAGTGTGGTAAACGGATAGTAGCATTGTCCCTTCTCTCTTTTTATCTCATTTTTTTATTTGGGCCTTTTCTCTTTTTTATGGCCTCTTTTTTTCTTTTTCTTTTTCTTTTATTTTTCGTCCGGAGTCTCATCCCGACTTGTAGGGGAATCATAGTCTCCATCATCCTTTCCTCACTGGGACAATGCTCTAATAATGATGATCATCACACTTTTATTTTCTTACAACTCAAAAATTACAACTCGATACTTAGAACAAGATATGGCTCTATATGAATGCCTCCGGCGGTGTACCAGGATATGCAATGACTCATGAGTGACATGTATGAAATAATTATGAACGGTGGCTTTGCCACAAATACAATGTCAACTACATGATCATGCAAAGCAATAAGACAATGATGGAGCATGTCATAGTAAACGGAACAGTGGAAAGTTGCATGGCAATATATCTCGGAATGGCTATGTAAATGCCATGATAGGTAGGTATGGTGGCTGTTTTGAGGAAGGTATATGGTGGGTGTATGATACTGGCGAAAGGTGCGTTGTATTAGAGAGGCTAGAAATGGTGGAAGGGTGAGAGTGCATATGATCTATGGACTCAAGATTAGTCATAAAAGAACTCATATACTTATTGCAAAAATCTACAAGTTATGAAAGCAAAGTATTACGCACATGCTCCTAGGGGGATAGATTGGTAGGAAAAGACCATCGCTCGTCCCCGACCGCCACTCATAAGGAAGACAATCAATAAATAAATCATGCTACGACTTCCTCACATAACGGTTCACCATACGTGCATGCTACGGGAATCACAAACTTCAACACAAGTTTTTCTCAAATTCACAACTACTCAACTAGCACAACATTAATATCACCATCTCCGTATCTCAAAACAATTATCAAGTATCAAACTTCTCTTAGTATTCAACATACTCATAAGAGAATTTTATTATTAATCTTGTATACCTAGCATATTAGGATTATTTAAGAAAATTACCATGCTATTTAAGATTCTCAAAATAATCTAAGTGAAGCATGAGAGATGAATAGTTTCTATAAAACAAATCCACCACCGTGCTCTAAAAGATATAAGTGAAGTACTAGAGCAAAACTATATAACTCAAAAGATATAAGTGAAGCACATAGAGTATTCTAATAATTTCTGAATCATGTGTGTCTCTCTCAAAAGGTGTGTACAGCAAGGATGATTGATAAAAACTAACAAATAAAGACTCAAATCATACAATATGCTCCAAGCAAAACACATATCATGTGGTGAATAAAAATATAGCTCCAAGTAATGTTACCGATAGAAGTAGACGAAAGAGGGGATGCCATCCGGGGCATCCCCAAGCTTTGGCTTTTAGGTGTCCTTAGATTATCTTGGGGGTGCCATGGTCATCCCCAAGCTTAGGCTCTTGCCACTCCTTGTTCCATAATTCATCAAATCTTTACCCAAAACTTGAAAACTTCACAACACAAAACTTAAAGTAGAAAATCTCGTGAGCTCCGTTAGCGAAAGAAAACAAAATACCACTTGAAGGTACTGTAATGAACTCATTATTTATTTATATTGGTGTTAAACCTACTGTATTCCAACTTCTCTATGGTTTATAAACTATTTTACTAGCCATAGATTCATCAAAATAAGCAAACAACACACGAAAAACAGAATCTGTCAAAAACAGAACAGTCTGTAGTAATCTGTAGCTAGGACAAGATCTAGAATGTCAAAAATTCTAAAATAAATTTCTAGACGTGAGTAATTTATCTATTAATCATCTGCAAAAAGAATTAACTAAATAGCACGTTCCAAATAAAAATTGCAGCAGTTCTTGTGAGCGCTAACGTTTCTGTTTTTTACAGCAAGATTAACAAGACTTTCCCCAAGTCTTCCCAACGGTTCTACTTGGCACAAACACTAATTAAACACAAAAAACACAACCAAAACAGAGCATAGATAAATTATTTATTACTAAACAGGAGCAAAAAGCAAGGAATAAAAATAAAATTGGGTTGCCTCCCAACAAGCGCTATCGTTTAACGCCCCTAGCTAGGCATAAAAAGCAATGGTAGATCTAGGTATTGCCATCTTCTGTAGGCAATCCATAAGTGGCTCTAATAATAGATTCATAAGGTAATTTAATTTTCTTTCTAGGAAAGTGTTCCACATCTTTCCTTAACGGAAATTGGAATCTAATATTTACTTCCTTCATATCAATAATTGCACCAATCATTCTAAGAAAAGGTCCACCAAGAATAATAGGACATGAAGGATTGCAATCTATATGAAGAACGATAAAATCTACGGGCACATAATTCCTATTTGCAACAATAAGAACATAATTAATTCTTCCCATAGGTTTCTTAATAGTGGAATCCGCAAAGTGCAAGTTTAGAGAGCAATCATCAAAATCACGGAAACCTAACAAATCACACGAAGTTTTTGGAATCGTGGAAACACTAGCACCCAAATCACACAAAGCATAGCATTCATGATTTTTAATTTTAATTTTAATAGTTGGTTCCACTCATCATAAAGTTTTCTAGGTATAGAAACTTCCAACTCAAGTTTTTCTTCATAAGATTGCATCAAAGCATCAACGATATGTTTGGTAAAAGCTATATTTTGACTATAAGCATGGGGAGAATTTAACACGGATTGCAACAAGGAAATACAATCTATCAGGGAGAAATAGCGCAATTGGTACCAATTCTTGTCGGTTTCTCACACCTACACAAGTAAGGCTTATGGTGGAGCTCGGTGAGGATTGTGGCACAAAAAATGTGATGCAAAATGTTAGCAAGAGTCAATAATGTTGAAAAAGATTCACAAATTCGGAAGTGAAACAAGTAGACCAATAGCAAATATGTGGCACACGGAAACACACACACGGATAGATAAATGGGGTAGTGCAACCAAGGATGAGCACAAAATGTGGAATCCACGGAAAACGCTCGTGTTGCACAACTCAAGAGAGACGCTAGCACAATTGCTCAATAGGCGGATACGACACTTGTGCACAACCTATAAGATGCAAAATGTATGAACTTTCTATCCCAAGTATGCTATGTATGTAAGATGATCGGATATGACAATGTGGTATGATGCTATGGCTATTGCTTACAAGCTTCTTTGCTCTTTATCTTTTGCTTAAAAGCTTTTTTTGTATGGCCACTTTTGCACAATGCACAAACCAAGATAGCAATTGTATATATGCGGGAACAAGCTTGTGGCACAATGGATGATATGATACCAAGATGATACTGATATGGTATGGTATGTATGCAATTTATGGTGTAGATCACTAATGTGCACAAGTAACATTGCCGGCAATACTCAAATGGCTAGTCCCGATAGGCAAGTGACACAAAATGGGCTAGGGGTTATCAATGCAATGGCAAGGGAATATACAATGGAGGGATACCATGATACCGGGGTGATATGGAGGTTACCGTCCATGGCGATGATGAGTGGCGGTGATCTTGATGGAGATACCAAGATGATGGAGACTCATCCCTAAGTAGCCGAAACACCATAGGAAACGGAAAAACCGCGAACTCAAAATCTCAAAGGCAAATGTCAAATGGTGGTAGAGGGAATGCGGTGGTGGTTGCGGAAGCTCAATGGGATTGCGGAAATGCATTGATGGGTTTTGAGACGCAATGCGAAAATGGAGTGTAAGGT
>NW_021308283.1:117872-119206 GCF_002162155.2 Triticum dicoccoides
CTAAACACCTTAGGAGAATCAAATCACTCCTCAAACAACCACTAATGCGATGGGGAACAAAATTGGTTATGTTGCAGAAGTCGGTGGTGGTGTAGCGGATGATGTGGTGTAAGCCCCTAGGCAAAGATGCCAAAATTGCAAAACTTTTGTAACACCCTCGATGCGACTATAGCTCCCACGTGTCGAGGCACGACTTAGAGACATAATCGCATTGAAGGCATATGTCGCAAGTGAGGTAATCTTCACACAACCCATGTAATACAAAAGGGAAAGAGATACATAGTTGGCTTACAATCGCCACTTCACACAATTACATGAATAAAGCATTACATCATCCAAATACAATCAAGGCCCGACTACGGAGCCAAAATAAAAGAAGAACCCCAAATGCGACAAAGGTCCCCGATCGACCCCAACTGGGCTCCACTACTGAACAACTAGAACGAAACAACACAAAGGACAAGATCTTCATCGAGCTCCTCCTGAGCTTGGTTGCGTCATCTGCACGGACTCATCGGCACCTGCAAGCTGGTTTTGGAAGTATCTGTGAGCCACGGGGACTCAGCAATCTCGCACCCTCGCGATCAAGACTATTTAAGCTTATGGGTAAGGTAAAGGTATGAGGTGGAGCTGCAGCAAGCGACTAGCATATATGGTGGCTAACATACGCAAATGAGAGCGAGAAGAGAAGGCAAAGCACGGTCGATAAAAGTATGATCAAGAAGTGATCCTGGACTACCTACGTCAAGCATAACTCCAACAACCGTGTTCACTTCCCGGACTCCGCTGGAAAGAGACCATCACGGTTACGCACGCGGTTGATTCATTTTAATTAAGGTCAACTTCAGGTTTTCTACAATCGGACATTAACAAATTCCCATCAGCCCATAACCGCGGGCATGGCTTTCGAAAGTTCAAATCCCTGCAGGGGTGTCCCAACTTAGCCCATCACAAGCTCTCACGATCAACGAAGGAATAAACCTCCACCCGAGACATTCCGATCAGACTCGGTATCCCGGTACAACAAGACATTTCGACAGGGTAAAACTAAACAAGCAACACCGCCCGAATGTGCCGACAAATCCCGATAGGAGCTGCACATATCTCTTTCTCAAGGCACACTCAGATTGTCCTAGGTACGGGCAAGCCAGCCCAGAGTTGCCCCTGGTGGCCACCGGCAGCTGACAGGTTGGACCAACACTCAGAGGAGCACTGGCCCGGGGGGGTAAAATAATGATGACCCTTGGGCGCGCGACCCCCAAGGGAAAAGAAAAAGGCTAGGTGGCAAATGGTAAAACCAATGTTGGGCATTGCTGGAGAAGCTTTACTTAAGG
>NW_021308283.1:119216-124522 GCF_002162155.2 Triticum dicoccoides
GGAAACTAGGGCGGCAAGAGTGGAACAAAACACCAGGCATAAGGCCGAGCCTTCCACCCTTTACCAAGTATATAGATGCATTAATTAAATAAGATATATTGTGATATCCCAACAAGTAAATAAATGTCCCAACAAGGAACGCCTCCAATCTTCACCTACAACTAGTAACGCTATAAGAGGGGCTGAGCAAAGCGGTAACATAGCCAATCAACGGTTTGCTAGGACATGGGGGGTTAAGGGTTTGACATGGCAATTTGGGAGGCTGACAAGCAAATGGTAGGCATCATAGCATGGGCATAGCAAAAGAGCGAGCAAACTAGCATAGCAAAGATAGTAGTGATTTCGAGGGTATGATCATCTTGCCTGAGATCCCGCAAGGAAGAAGAACGAGTCCATGAAGAAGACAAACGGACGTAGATGAACGGATCCTCACAAACTCGACGTTAACGGAACCAACCTGAAGAAGCAACACCAGAAAGAAGCAAACAACATAGTAAACAACCACGACATGAACATGGCAGGATGCACAATCAAGTATGATGCATGTCCAGTTTAAGTATGCATGGCATGGCAAAGTGCACAAACAATCCTACAAATTAAGTGGAGCTCAATATGCATCGGGATGCATATTGACAAAACACCACATCAATTATTTAGTTCTCTCTTGTTTATGTACCCCAACAATATTAAATGTTGATTAACATGGCAAGAGGGTGAAGCAAATGTAAACTACCTATCTAGTCAAGGTTAAATGAGGCCGGAAGCAACGAACAACAATTCCGGAAACTCCTCATATGCATATATTAGGTTTGGTACTGTTCTGCTCTAAACATTATTTCAGAGTTGTTAAACATACAAGATGAGTGCACCATGTTAAACTAGGCATTTTTCTACCCCAATTACATATAAAGATTATTAAAAATCGGAGTTACGGTTATTTAGTTATGAATTAAATCATTTTAACATGGCATAGGAGCAAATTAATGCAGACAACATTTTTTTAACATTTCAAACATAGATGAAAGTTGGATATTATTAATCTACACAAAATTCTGAGCAAGTTTCATATGTAAAACATTTTAATCCGATGCATGGTTCGTGAGTTATTAAATGCATGAACTAGGGGGACTATTCTGCAAAACTGGCGATCTCTGGATAAATAGGAAAAACGTTCAGGCAGAAAAAAATATAGAGCTGGGCCGAAACTGGCCGGCCCAACGAGAGAGAGAAAAAAAAAGGAGGGGGCGGTGGCCTCACCCAAGTGGGCTCGGCCCAGGAAGGGAGGGAGAGGGAGGCCGAGGGAGGCTAGCTGGAGCTGGGCCGAAGGCGGGGCGCTGGCCCGCGCGGGGGTGAGGTCAACGGGCAAGGGGAGCGAGCGGCTCTTCTACTCGCTCCCGAGCGGTCATGGCGGTGGCGCACGACAGGGCCGGTGAGGGTGGAGGTCAGGGACGACGGAACGGGCATATCAGGTCGAGAACTGGTGGATCCGGCCCTCGGCGGCGGAGGACGGTGTACTAGGCGACTCGAGGCTACATGGCGGGGTTGCCCTGCGAAGAAGAGAGAGAGAGGACATGAGAGAGAGCACGGGGAGGACGGGAAGAAGGCCATACGGTGAGGCTCTCGCCTGAGAGATCAGCGGCGGCGACACAGCGGGCCCCGGCGACGAGCTGCATCATCGAGGGGCTCCTCCCCTCGAGCGGGACCTGAAGCGAGCGCGGTGGCGGGGATCCGGGCCTGCGCGGGTCTCAGATGGGCTCGGCGGGCCGCGGCGAAGTGGGGCGGCGCGCAGACTGAGGTGGCGGGCGCCGATTGGGTGAGGGCGGCGATGTGATGATGTGGCGGCCTGCTATTGGCCGGAGCGACGTGGCGGGAGGCGGCGGACGCGTCCGGCGACGCTGAGGGAGGAGTTTTAGGGTTTCAGGGAAAAGATCTGAAAACGAAAATGAAGGGGTCTATTTATAGAGGTAGAGGGAGCTAGGAAGCTCCAAATGAGGTGCGGTTTTCGGCCACGCGATCGTGATCGAACGACCGAGATGATGGAGCAGAGTTAGGTGGGTTTTGGGCCAAAATGGAAGGGTGTTGGGCTGCAACACACACGAGGCCTTCTCGGTCCCTCGGTTAACCGTTGGAGTAACAAACGAAGTCCAAATGATACGAAACTTGACAGGCGGTCTACCAATAGTAAACCAAGGCCGCTTGACAAGTCTCGGTCCAATCCGGAAATGTTTAATCCCCACACAAGAAAGAAAGGTAGAAATGACCACCAGAGGAGAACGGAATGCCGGATTGCAAAACGGACAATGGGGAAAATGCTCGGGCCATGAGACGAACACGTATGCGAATGGAATGCACATGATGACATGATATGCAATGCATGACACGCAAGCAATGACAAGGCAACACCAGCGAATAACTGAACGACACCTGGCACATCGGTCTCGGGGCGTTACAACACTCCACCACTACGAGAGGATCTCGTCCTGAGATCTAGAATGGCACCGGAGGGAAAATGGAAGAGAAAGAGAAGAGGTAAAACAAATTGCTTCTTTGACAAACGAGTGAAACCAAAGAACCTTGAAAAAAGGTTAAGCCATTTCGAGAAAAGAATACAACGAAGATGAACGAAGTTGAAAACACTCCGTTAGAAAAGAGGGACAAAGAACATTGCGAAAAAACCTTGGGGTTGAAGGGCAAGATATATATTGAAAACACTCCGGTTAAAGAAGGGGATCAAGGAAGTCCAAATTCGGGCAGCACTCCGGTTGAAATGAAAATAATTGAATAAGAACTTGATAAGGAGATAGAACTTGAAAAGAGGGCACGACACTCCGGTTAAATGGACAATCACGAAAAGAACATGATCTTAGAGAAACGAGTTGATAGGTTGAAAAGAGCGACATCACAATGCCTCCGGAACGAAAGAATAGAATAAAGATAATTGGAATAGGAGAAATGAGGAGAAAATGCCAACTACTGCCAAAAGAGGTTGAGAAGGCATCCTTAGGAGAAGGGTTGAACTGAGTTATTGGAACACCAACAACAAAAAGATAGGCTTGAAGTGGGCTTATGGAAAACATCTCAAAACCAAGAGGTGAAAATCTGCCACTAACGGAAACGATATATTGGATTGATATCAACAAGGAGACGAGAAACTTATTTCACCGGGAGGGTAGATGAAAAACTTAGATCATATATGAGCACCATAAGTAGCAACAATCCTTAGGGAAGGCTTTAGGTGAAATATAACCCAAGATAATTCCAATGACGAGATTGATGGATTTAAAATATCTCATTCATGACAACATGTGAATCATGAAACATGAATTCAAATTATCAAGAATGACATAATACCACCTCGAATGGAACGGTTAAAGAATTGCACTCCAGATTGCACGATGATGAATGCTTGAGCTTCTTAAAAGAATCTCGATGAAAACTTTGAGAAGGAATTAAATCCTTGATGAACCAACATGTAGAACCTTGATGAAGTACTCCTGTAAACAAACGGATGCTCAAACAAAAGGCAAGAGAAGATGGCAACACAAGGTGAAGACTTGCAAAGATTTAGATGAATCTCCATGGTGATATAATTGCGAGAGGTAGAAACTCCGGGAAAAAAATAAGATGAACAATTGAGACCAAGAATTTTGATGAGCCTCCGGAATAGGGAATTAATCATTAGGATGAAACAAGAATAAGAATTACATTATGTTTATCCATCACCAATTTAAATTGATGACAATCAACGGATTTGGCACACTACTCATTCTCGTAGAAAGGATTAAGAGAGATATCGCATAAACTCGAGAAAATCTTCAATGAACCATCAATAGGATAGAAACAACGAATAAATTGATATGATAAGAAAGAAGAAGAAATCTTGAACGAACCCACCGTAAGAATTGAAAATGATCGAAGTAGGGGTGCATCACCGGTAAGAATTAGCAAATGAACGAAGGTGCTTGAGAGAATTTAGATATATGAGAACGAAGCGATCACGAGCTGATAAGAGAATACTTGAATGATGCGCCAGTAAGATTTGGAGAAAGATAAGTGAAAACTGGAATGGATAAATCTTATTTGATGAACTCCGGATAATCAAACTGAGAAGACTCTTGAATTACTCCGGATGGGTGAGAAAGAATTCTGACAATCGAAAACAATTATGAGAGGATTGCAACAATTTCGAATGAGGAAACTTGAAGAGAATGGAGCAAGGTTGAAAGAAGAATCTTCTTCGGTCTTCCAAACTGAGAATGACGACGAGAAATGCCATCATGACTTATTTAGGCACTCCGGAAGAATCAAAAGCGAAGAGATTGAGTCCACGATGAAAATAATTTGAACGATCTAGGAGATGGCATTTGACTGATGATAACTCATTCTTACGTCAAACTTCGAAAGGAAATTTTTGAGGATAGCTCCGGGAAAATTGAAGAGTCAGGTAAGATCCTGGGAAAAGACCTGTGGGTTAGGGCCCACTCAAAATAAACACTGTTGAAAAGATTTAAAAGAGAGAAAGCACCGGTTGAATTAAATGACTTGAATGAGATAACAACCTCGAGATATCTTCAGCACTCCGAAACAAATGAATAGCGAGGAGTGGATGATTAAGAGGTGCACCGGTATGAGAAGTATTTGAAACGAGGAAAAAGAATATGATCAACAAAACTTGACTTGAAACCACCGGAGATGAAAAGAATGAAGAATGACGAACTAGAAGCTCCGTTAGAATCTTCATGGGAATCCCCGGATAAGAATATTGACGGAAAGAATGGAGACACTTCACATGAATAGGATGGACATTTGATTACGAAATCTGAGTCCTTGAATAAAAAGGGTGGGAGGGTGGGAAAAACAAATGCAACTTGAGATGGATGAAACGAACACCGTTGAGAAGAACAGATACTTGAACTTGTGAATGTTGAAGTGAACGGATCCACTTGAGGAGAAGCACATCGGTGAAAAGGATTGACATGACAATCTCGATTATCATGACGGATTAGTATTCACATAGAAGTATGAGAACACCACTTGGAAAAGGTATGGAATCAACATTTGACTTCGAAGCAACTCGAATACCACAACTCAAAACAAAACAAAGGATTGGCTTGCAGAATCAGCCAGAACAAACATATGATAGAGATTTCGCCCGAAGTTTTCGTGGTGGGGCCTACACGGGCTCGATCGTACAACACCATCATGTACAAGGCAGTGCACATGACATACGAAGCGTCCCCGAGTCGGCATAGCCAAGGACTCTTTAAGACACAACGAGACCACTGTAAAACCGACCGTGAATAGGC
>NW_021308284.1:0-1146 GCF_002162155.2 Triticum dicoccoides
GGGGGAGAAACAATAAATACATAGCAAGCAAGTGCATAACAGGTCAACAAGCAGAGCTAGACGTGTTCTAACGCGGTATGAGGTGGTACTGGTTAAGGGGGGAATCATCCGGGAAAGTATTCCCGGTGTTTCGTGTTTTCGGGCAGAGGAGCCGGAGGGGAAAAGTTGCGGGTTCGATAGGTTAGGGGGGTGTGGCGGACGAACGGACTGCGTATCCGGATTCGTCTCGTCGTTCTGAGCAACTTTCATGTTGAAAATATTTTAATCCGAGTTACGGATTAAAAGATATGATTTTCTAAAGATTTTATTAATTTCTGAAATTTAATTAATTATTTAATTTAATTCGAAAATTTGGATTTATGACATCAGCATGATGTCATGCTGTCATCACCAGTCAACAGGGGTTGACTGGGTGGGACCCACCTGTCATACACTGTTAGGTTAACTAGGGTTTAATTATCTGCTTAGGCTAATCTAATTAGGATTAATTAGTTTAGTTAATTAATTAGGTTAATTAAGCAAGATTAATTAAGTTAATTAATCCTTTAATTAATTAATTAATTTAATAATTTTATTTATTATTTATTTTTAATATATTATTATTAACTTTTTAATTCCTTTTTTTTATTAATCCGTTCTGGGGGTGGGGTCCCGCTGTCAATGGCCGAAAGGGGCCAAACGGGCGCTGGCAAACGGGTGCGGGCACCAGCCCGCTCGGTGGCTGGGGCGTGCGGGCGCCCGAGCGAAGGCCGGGCCTGGGCGGCAGTAGGCACGGCAGCCCGAGGAGGGGCCGGCGGCAGGGAGGCGGAGGAGGGCCGCGGCATCGCCGATGAGCAGCAGCAGAGCAGACCGCGGAGCAAGGGGGGCACAACCCCAGGCGGAGGCGGGCGCGGGATGCGAGCGGTGACCACGGCGGCAGAGGGGAAGGCGCGCGCGGGCGTGCGGTAGCCGCGACAGGGCGCGACCACGCAGAGGCGGGCGCGGCGATGGGACGGCGTGGGGTGCAGCGTACGGAGGGGGGAGACAAACGGGGGCCGATGGGGAGCTCACCCCCGTTGACGAGAAGATGGCGGCGAGGCTTGATGGAGCTCGTCGGGGAGGAGGACGGGGACGATGCGCGTCGATGGATGACGGGGAGCGGTCCGG
>NW_021308285.1:0-1644 GCF_002162155.2 Triticum dicoccoides
AGATTGGTTCTTACTTAAGCCCGTAGCAGCCACGTAAAACATGCAACAACAAAGTAGAGGACGTCTAACTTGTTTTTGCAGGGCATGTTGTGATGTGATATGGTCAAGGCATGATGCTAAATTTTATTGTATGAGATGATCATGTTTTGTAACCGAGTTATCGGCAACTGGCAGGAGCCATATGGTTGTCGCTTTATTGTATGCAATGCAATCGCGATGTAATGCTTTACTTTATCACTAAACGGTAGCGATAGTCGTGGAAGCATAAGATTGGCGAGACGACAACGATGCTACGATGGAGATCAAGGTGTCGCGCCGGTGACGATGGTGATCATGACGGTGCTTCAGAGATGGAGATCACAGGCACAAGATGATGATGGCCATATCATATCACTTATATTGATTGCATGTGATGTTTATCTTTTTATGCATCTTATCTTGCTTTGATTGACGGTAGCATTATAAGATGATCTCTCACTAAATTATCAAGAAGTGTTCTCCCTGAGTATGCACCGTTGCCAAAGTTCGTCGTGCCCAGACACCACGTGATGATCGGGTGTGATAAGCTCTACGTCCATCTACAACGGGTGCAAGCCTGTTTTTGCACACGCAGAATACTCAGGTTAAACTTGACGAGCCTAGCATATGCAGATATGGCCTCGGAACACGGAGACCGAAAGGTCGAGCGTGAATCATATAGTAGATATGATCGACATAGTGATGTTCACCAATGAAACTGCTCCATCTCACGTGATGATCGGACATGGTTTAGTTGATTTGGATCACGTGATCACTTAGAGGATTAGAGGGATGTCTATCTAAGTGGGAGTTCTTAAGTAATATGATTAATTGAACTTTAATTTATCATGAACTTAGTCCTGGTAGTATTAGCATATCTATGTTGTAGATCAATAGCTCGCGTTGTTGCTTTCATATGTTTTTTCTGATATGTTCCTAGAGAAAATTGTGTTGAAAGATGTTAGTAGCAAAGATGCGGATTGGATCCGTGATCTGAGGTTTATCCTCATTGCTGCACAGAAGAATTATGTCCTTGATGCACCGCTAGGTGATGGACCGATTGCAGGAGAAGATGCAGACGTTATGAACGTTTGGCTAGCTCAATATGATGACTACTTGATAGTTTAGTGCACCATGCTTAACGGCTTAGAATCGGGACTTCAAAGACGTTTTGAACGTCATGGACCATATGAGATGTTCCTGGAGTTGAAGTTAATATTTCAAGCAAATACCCGAGTTGAGAGATATGAAGTCTTCAACAAGTTCTATAGCTAAAAGATGGAGGAGAATCGCTCAACTAGTGAGCATGTGCCCAGATTGTCTGAGTACAACAATCGCTTGAATCAAGTGGGAGTTAATCTTCCAGATAAGATAGTGATTGACAGAATTCTCTAGTCACCATCACCAAGTTAGTAGAACTTCGTGATGAACTATAATATGCAAGGGATAACGGAAACAACTCCCAAGCTCTTCGTGATGCTGAAATCAACGAAAGGTGGAAATCAAGAAAAACATCAAGTGTTGATGGTTGACAAGATCACTAGTTTCAAGAAAAGGGCAGAGGGAAGAAGGGGAACTTCAAGAAGAACAGCAAGCAAGTTGCTGCTCAAGTGAAGAAGCCCAAGT
>NW_021308286.1:0-1147 GCF_002162155.2 Triticum dicoccoides
GATGTTGGCGACCGTAGCTTCTCTTCCACGAACGCCGGCAACCACGAATGTCGGCAAAATGCTTTCCGGGACGTCGGTGTGAGACAGCTATGGCATGGCGTGGTAGTGGTTCGGACGGCCCTGGTGGAAGGTGAGGTGGTCAGGGACGGTGGTGGCGGCGGCAATGTCGGGGGTGGGGGGGTGGGCGGAGGAAGGTAGAGGAAGAGAAGGGGGCGGGTGTGTCTGTGTCCCCGACGGGCGGGCCAGGACAGGACAAAAGGCACGCGCCCTGCCCGTCCGCGCGTGTCCGTTCGACCACAAACTCGGCCTAAAGTTGCGCCGAGAACGAGTCGAAAGCGGACAGAAAACAGACGATGACGGTTCGTTTGCTTCTGCGTGTTGAAGGGCCTGCCCTGTCCGTTTACCATCAAACGGACGCGGACGGACCATTTGGAATCGTGCGTTGGAGTTGCCCTTATTCTTCCATTCCTCTACATAGAAGCTACTTAGCTGACTAGTTTTTTTTTTTTTGAGCGCAGTTCAGATAGGTGGCAGAGGTAGCAGCGAAACGACTCTCTAGCTAGCTTGTTCGGCCAAAGATAGAGGAAGAGGACACTTCCTTTTGGGGAAGGCAGTTCATTACTACACGTTCCTTGTTCTGTGCCGCTGTCGGCTCATGTCTCACTGACACACCATACGAGCCTCTGAGCGATGCAATATAGTAAGTACTATATGTTGTTAATTAGTACTAAGTGCAAAAACGTTAATATTATGTTATGGAGGTAGTATTATTTTGTGGAATAATTGACCCAACAGATGAACCCCGACTAGGGATGTGCCAGCAAAATAAACTCATTGTTCTAAGTGAAAATATCAACACAAAGGATGAAGACACCATAAGTCTCTGTTGAAGTAAAACAAGCCTTTTGTTCCCAAGGATGCCTGAATTCAGGATTCAGATCACTGATGTGCTCTCTCCTCTGACATGTGCCAAAAAAAGTTAAAATTTCCCAATACGAAGTAAATAATGCACATTTGGTACATTTTTGTTTGCATTTTTTAGGGTATACATGTTTGTTTGCTTGTGCGTCAGATCGGGGCGTGACGCACATAGGGTGATCCATTATGGGCCGGCCCAATCAGCCATTTCAAGCTATGTCTTTAACCC
>NW_021308287.1:0-1369 GCF_002162155.2 Triticum dicoccoides
CCTCCAGTAGGCTACAAACACCAGAAACTACTTGCAACTCCTGGACAGAGAGCTAGGGTGAATAAGAAGTCGAGCGGGGTCATATTTCAGGGCCCAATGTATGGTAGTAGCTGATTCTTAAATCACACATACAGATCTCAGTGCTTAAGGTCGGCTTCAATGAAACAACCCACCATGTACTCCTACATGGCCTCTCATCGATACCTTTACCAAATCGTGTTCACCACACCACTCTCATTACCGACATAATCATTTCACTCTAGCCCATCACCCAGATGAACCAGACCTGACACGACTCTAAGCATAGCAGGCATAGCAAGGTAGGAACAACACATACATATGGCTCAATCAACTCCTACACATGCTAGTGGGTTTCATCTAATTACTGTGGCAATGACAGGTCATGCAGAGGAAATGGGTTCAACTACCGTAGCACACAGCAGTTTGAATCGCGTTGTCTTAATGCAGTAAAAGAGAGCAGGAGCGAGAACATGGGATTGTATCGATATGATCAAATGGTTGGTTGCTTGCCTGATGGTTCGTTGCACGGATACGGTTCTTCGTTAGGGTAATCACGGTACTCCTCGGGAACAGATCCTATCGCAAAGGACATCGATACGCAAACATCACCAAACAATATGCAACAATATGATGCATGCATGAAACATGGCAATATGAGTGTGTTGGGCTAATGCAACTAAAGCCAGAAGGGTTTGAACAAATTTGAATCAAAGATTCAAATTTCAAATTCAAATATGGCCTTTTAAAGTGCTTTTCCTTGTTCTGATTAAAACATCAATTTAACTTGTTTGATCATGCATGAAAATAGTACAGATGGATAGATTGGATTTTTCTGATCATTTTTCATATATAATTTATCCAATTTGGAGTTACAGAATAAAAGTTATGAATTTTTGAAGTTTAAATAATATTCTGGAATTTCCTGATTTAATTTAAATCCAGAAATTCAATTACTGCGTCAGCCTGACGTCAGTGTGACGTCAGCAGGTCAACGGAACTGGTCCAGGTCAAACCTGACAGTGGGTCCCGCATGTCAGGGTGATTAATTTAATTAAAACTTAATTAAAACTAATCCTGTTTAATTAGTAGGGCTGGGCCCCACCTGTCATTGACTCAGGGGAGTCAACCAGGGCCCACCCGTGGTCAAAGTCAAAGTCGGCTGCCGGCGTTTAGTCGCCGGCGAGCCCGACGCGGCGGCGGGAGTGGTTTTGGCCATTTCGGCCACCAAATGGACCGCGGAGGCCACCGGAGTGGAGCTGAGGACAACCCGCAGCTCTTGGCGGAGTCCGTTGGGGTCGGGGTGGCCGGAGTCGACGCCGGCGACGACTTTGGCGGCCACCGAGGTTCG
>NW_021308288.1:0-1689 GCF_002162155.2 Triticum dicoccoides
ATCACAAAAGACCTCGTATGACTTGGATTCATCAGGCGGAGTCAGAACTGGAGCAGTGATCAATTTCTCTTTCAAAGTGTTGAAAGCAATATCACACTCCGGAGACCAAACGTACTTGACGTGCTTCTGAAGAAGATTTGAGAGAGGCTTCGCGATCTTAGAAAAGTTTTCAACGAATCTTTGGCAATAGCTTGCAAGACCGAGGAAGCTACGGAGTTGCTTCACATTCTGAGGAGGTTCCCAATTCAAAATTGCAGACACCTTCTCAGGATTCACGGCAATGCCCTTGGCAGAGATGATATGACCAAGATAAAGAACCTCATCAAGCCAAAATTCACACTTGGAGAACTTGGCGTAGAATTGATGTTCCCTGAGCTTTTCAAGAACCAAACGCAAGTGCTTGGCATGATCTTCCTTGTTCTTGGAGAAAACAAGAATGTCGTCGAGATAGACCAAAACGAAGTCATTGGTGTAGGCATTGAAGATGAAGTTCATCATGCGAGAGAACGTCGGAGGAGCGTTGACGAGGCCAAAAGACATGACAGTGTATTCATATGAACTAAAGCTTGTCCTGAAAGCCGTCTTGGGAATATCTTGCTCACGGATACGAATCTGATAATAACCCATACAGAGATCAAGCTTGGAGAATACTTGGGCACCTTTTAGTTGTTCGAACAACTCATTGATGTTGGGAAGTGGGTATTTGTTCTTGATGGTCTTCTTGTTCACTGGACGGTAATCAACACAAAGTCGGTCCGTTCCATCCTTCTTCTTCACAAAAAGAACACCACAACCCCACGGAGAAGAACTAGGCTGGATGAGACCCATTTTCTCTTGAATATCAAGTTGCTTCTTCAGCTCCTTCAACTCTTCAGGTCCGAGCTTGTAAGGACGTTTGCACACAGGTTCTGTGCTAGGCTCAAGATCAATAACGAATTCAACTGGCCGGTGAGGAGGCATTCCTGGAAGCTCTTCTGGAAAGATGTCTTGATATTCGCAAACGACTGGAATTTGAGAGATGGCATCGAGTTCACCCTTCTCATTGAGAGAAAACAGACGGATGGTATTATCCCGCGCGGCAAAGACAATTACATCCTCAGATGAATGAGTCAATTGAATCTGCCTGATAGCACAATCAAGATGTGCCTTGTGCTTAGAAAGCCAATCAATTCCGAGAATAAGATCAATATCCGAGTTACCAAGAACCACCGGAGAAGAGAGAAACTTATAGTCACCCAAAGTGATTGTAAGATCCGGAACGCAGAAATTAGCTGTCATTTGCTTGCCCGGTGACACAATTTGCAAGGAATTTTGCAAATACTGATAATCGCACCCATACTTTGATGCAAAAGGTTTGGAAATGAAGCAATGCGATGCACCAGTGTCAAAAAGAACTTTTGCAGGAATATCATTAACAGGAAGGTTACCCATGATCACATCTGACGAGTCCTCTGCCTGAGCTGCATTCATCAAGTTGACCTTGGCGTGTTTGGGGTTATGCTTGACCACATCTGTACTTGCCGATCTGACAGGAGGAGGAAGAGGAAGACGCCTCTGGTTGAAACACTTGTTGGCATAGTGACCCTTCTGTTGGCACTTGTTGCACGTGACCTCTAAAAGCGGACGGTGATACGGAGCACTCGATCTTGGAGCTTGAGACGAAGTCTTGTTCTGAAAGTCAGGGTTGGG
>NW_021308289.1:0-1106 GCF_002162155.2 Triticum dicoccoides
CATTCTCCTAATGATGTGATCCCGTTATCAATGACATCCAATGTCCATAGCCAGGAAACCATGACTATCTGTTGATCAACGAGCTAGTCAACTAGAGGCTTACTAGGGACATATTATGGTCTATGTATTCACACGTGTATTACGATTTCCGGATAATACAGTTATAGCATGAATAAAGACAATTATCATGAACAAAGAAATATAATAATAATACTTTTATTATTGCCTCTAGGGCATATTTCCAACAAAAAGCTCCTTGTAGCTGTTGTTATTGCTCTTTTTGCTCTGGTTATGTTACTGACATCTGCCCCTTGTAGCTCCTGAACCATGTAATATTGTATTGTGCTGACATTTGCCCAAGTTATGCTGCTGAAATATGCTCCTTTTGCTGCTGAAATGCTATTCTCTGTCGCTACAATGTTTGCTTAAATATGACGATTTCGCCGTGGGTTTAGAAAACCAGATGGGTTTATGGGACGGGAAAAAAATAGCCCCGCGCACGGTGACGGAAACGGGTTTACAATTTTCTCATGGGATGGGTTAAGGCAGGTAAAACCCGGTGGGTTTCCTCCCCATTGCCATCTTGAATGTCAACACCAGAGTGCGTCATCACCTTGTTGGAAGAGTCGTCGAGGTACCTCCCCTCCCCTCCTAATTCCCCAGGTAAAAACCCTAATACTTCCTGGGATTAGCAGCACCAACGCGACCTGCATCATCACCTTCTTGGAGGTACCCTTTTGGGCGTGAGGGTCTGCAAACGCCATGTGGTGTGCTTCTTGGGCATTCAGTGGCGGCGTCGTCTGAGCTATTAGCTTGGTGTCGTGTCTCAGTAGGTTTTGGTTCCAACCGCAATGCACTATGGCCATTCTCTGCCCGGTTCGTGTGGGTTTTCTCGTCGGTGCCTTTGTTTGGGCAGGGTTCCCCTCCCTAGCTGCAGATCTATGGTGGGCTGGCAAAAGGACGATACTGATCACTACAGACTTGCATTTGCTCCCAGCAACGGGTGGGGCAGCCCAACTACCTGGATATTCTTCTCAAACATCCTTGTCATCATCTGCTTCTTTTTGTGGATGTAACCATGAGTTATTACAAGGCTTTTCTCAAGG
>NW_021308290.1:0-1070 GCF_002162155.2 Triticum dicoccoides
GTGTGCCAAAAGGCGCAAACGGTCCCGGGCTAAGGTAAGGCGACACCCGTGGAATACCGTGCGTGAGGCCGCAAAGTGATATGAGGTGTTACATGCTAGACCTATGTGGCATCGAGTCGGGGTCCTGACAGCGTTGGTATCAGAGCCGGACTGCCTGTAGGTTCTCCAAGCCAAACTGGTCGATGTTGAGTCTAGAAATTCTTTAGTTATATGTAGGGGAATTGTTTGTGGGTGGAACGTAAGGCTCTTTTTACTCCTTTATCTTATGACATTCTGATCTAAGTCAGTCTATTCTTCCACCGGGGGTTAAGGAATTAGGATCTATTCTCTCTATCAGGATCACGTGTTACTAATCAGTAGTACCTTATAGGTTTGATGAATACAAGCCTAGTTCAGTTCTACTACCACGTTATGTTGCTAGGATGGACTCAGAATTTGATATGATGATGTTGAGTGTGTATGAAATCCTTTGTCAAATGTCTCAAAATCCTTCTTGAGCATTTACAGCTGTTATGCTGCCGAAATTTTGCTAGAAATTCTAATGCCTTTGCATTATGGTTGTGCTTTCAGATGGCCACTCGCTACCTCAATCAAGTGGTTCGCCTGACTCGATGCCTAGATGTACCCGGCCATACCGCCATGTTGGTCAGGGTAATGACTGAGGCTGGATACCGTTGGTATCCCGAGTACACGGTCGAAGAGCAATTTCGGGACTTTAATCAAAGCCAGTATCTCTGCACTGTCAGGATATTTCCATCTTATCCTGGATCCACCGAGCCCCTTCACTGCTCCTATGGACTCGGGGTTACTATTGAGATGGCTGTGCAGGACGCCGCCTACTCTATGATGACCATCATGCGAGTCAGGTCTGGCCTATTTCGGGACTCTGATTTTCGGTATATGCCAGGATCACTTCCGGGAGCACAAGGGTATCTCCAGGCTATCTATGCTGACCCCACTCAGGAGGATTCACGGACTCGCACTACTGCTGAGATGCTCGAGGATAAGGACCGTGAAAATCGGGCCTTGAGGCTAGAGCTTTTCAATACCCGTGCTGACCATTGGGCCAC
>NW_021308291.1:0-3744 GCF_002162155.2 Triticum dicoccoides
CTTCCAGGAACACCCACTCGACTCGGTCATAGGCTTTATGCATATCAAGCTTAACCGCACACCACCCTTCCTTGCCTGTTTTCTTCTGCTTAATTGTATGTAAGCTTTCATATGCAATAAGAACATTGTCCGTAATTAACCTCCCTGGGACAAAGGCACATTGGGTTGGACTTATTATATCAGACAAAAATAATTTTAGTCTTGTGGCAATCATTTTTGAGATAACCTTATAGACCACATTGCAAAGGCTGATCGGTCTAAACTGCGAAACTTTCTCTGGTGTTTGTACCTTTGGGATCATGACAATCGTGGTGTCGTTCCAACCTTGTGGCATCACCTGGGAATTGACTGCACTCAGTACTTCTGCGACCAGATCATCACCAAGCATGGGCCAAAAACGCTTGTAAAAAATAGCATGTAATCCATCTGGCCCCGGGGCCTTGAGATCACCGATGGAAAATAAAGCCTTCTTCACTTCTTCTGCTGTATAAGGAGCCATCAGTCTCTCATTCATATCAGTAGTTACTCTAGTATGCACATGGTCCAAAACATTCCTGTTTGGTACATTAACTTGGGAGGTAAAAAGATTACTAAAATATCCAGTAATGATAGAGTTGATTTCATCCATATCTTCTTTCCACACACTTGTATCATCTAGGAGCCTCTTAATGCAATTCCTCTTCTTATGTGTTGTTGCTGCTTTATGAAAAAAAGACGTGTTCCGGTCACCATGGAGTAACCAATTTGCCCGCGCTCGCTGTAGCCAAACAATTTCCTCCTGGTCTAATAGGTTCTCAACAAGTATTTGTGTCTCCTTCATTTTCTGTCTAGATTCAGTGGTTAGCTGCCCTCGCCTTAGCTTTTCCAGCTCTTTCTGCAGTTTATGTATCCTTTTCTTTGGCCCTCGTAGTGTGTCACGATCCCACTGAAATAAATCCGCCTTAACTGCTCGCGTACGATCAGACAGTGACGGTCCGACACCCGCCAAATGGGCTCGCTGCCATGCCATGTTGACGATCTCATTCACTGTCTCCTCCTTCAACCAACACGCTTCAAACCTCCTCTCTCCTTTCGGTTGTGGTGATAACACTGTTGCAAAGTAATTTGTATCCAGCACAAGCGGTCTATGATCTGAATGGATATGATGCTCATGTACTATAGCCGCATAGGGGAATTTTTCAGACCACTTGCCGTTGCATAAAGCTCTATCAAGACGCTCCCTAGTCGTACCCCTACTCCATGTAAAGGGATCTCCAATAAACATGACTTCCTGTAATCCGCAATCCTCAATGCAATCTCTGAAATTTTGCATGAAGTGTAGTGGCCTGGTGTTCCCACCTTCCTTCTCATTTGCAATTAAAATTTCATTGAAGTCTCCAATGATCATCCACGGCCCCTCTGTGTTACTATGGAGGTCCCTCAGATACGTCCATGAGAGATATTTCAGGTCCCAACTAGGTTCTCCATAGAAACCTGTCCAACGCCATACTACATTATTACCCTCCATAACAAAACCATCAATGAAATTAGGCGAAGAGTAATTCAAAACCACTTCATTTGAGTCATTATAAAAAAGTACAAGCCCTCCAGAACGACCATCACTCTCTACTATGTGAAAACGATCAAAAACTAGTTTCTCCCTAATCTCATTTGCCTTTACTCTATTCAGATGTGACTCAGTCAAAAAAACCACATCCGCTTTCACACGCCCTTGTAGATCCAAGATCTCACGAACTGCCGTGGCCGAAAGCATTCCACAGCAGTTCCAGGCCAAGGTTTTCATTGTGCCCGGCGGTCCTCCACCAAGGAGGCCGCCGATGTATCATTATTACTGTTGGCAATTGCTGCTCCGTCATCTCCTTTGCGCTTCTTCAAATTTGCATTTTTTTGTGGATATTCAGTTAAAACAAAATTTGTGGGATCTCTAATATAAACCTGAACAATTTTAGTGGTTGTGTTTCTCGCTGGTACTATAGCCCCACTAACTGTATCCCGTGGTACAGCAACACCTCCAGTTAGCAAATTGGGACCAGAATTACAGCAACACCTCTCGCTATTAGTGATATTCTCAGCTTGCGGTGGGTCACATTTTTTATCTCCTAGTTCGTTTCCTGTTGCTGGTTATGTGCGCTATTCCAGCGCCAGTCTGCATATGGCTGATCTGCATGTGTTTCACGTCCTCTGCCCCTTCCAAACTCTCCTGTCCAGCCATTAGTAGCGCCACTGTATCCTCTATCGTAGGTAGGGCCAAAAGACCGACTCCTCCCATTGCTGGATCGGTCACCTCCTGAACCTCGCCCTCCACCTCTGATGGCCTCTTCCACGATCACCATTTGCCAGGATGAACTCACCCCACTTGAGTGAAGCTACATCATAAATTTTATCTCCGCACTCTTCATGCCAGTGCCCCATCATACCGCAATTGCCATAGAAGGTTGGGAGTTTCTCATATTGGATTTGGTACCACTCTTTCTCTCCATCCTTCGTTATCGACACGAATCTCGTCAGTTTTTTGTTCACATTTAGTTTAGCTCGAACACGAACAAACTCCCCCACGAAACCCGCCAAGAGAGTGATTTGCACCTCAAGAATCTTCCCCAATGGCCTGCACATGCCTCTCACAACAACATCACACAGAAAGTTGTCCGTGAAGGAAATATGCCCTAGAGGCAATAATAAAGTTATTATTTATTTCCTCATATCATGATAAATGTTTATTATTCATGCTAGAATTGTATTAACCAGAAACATGATACATGTGTGAATACATAGACAAACATAACGTCACTAGTATGCCTCTACTTGACTAGCTCATTAATCAAAGATGGTTATGTTTCCTAACCATAGACATGTGTTGTCATTTGATTAATGGGATCACATCATTAGGAGAATGATGTGATTGACATGACCCATTCCGTTAGCCTAGCACTTGATCGTTTAGTATATTGCTATTGCTTTCTTCATGACTTATACATGTTCCTGTAACTATGAGATTATGCAACTCCCGTTTACCGGAGGAACACTTTGGGTGCTACCAAACGTCACAACATAACTGGGTGATTATAAAGGAGTACTACAGGTGTCTCCGAAGGTACATGTTGGGTTGGCGTATTTCGAGATTAGGTTTTGTCACTCCGATTGTCGGAGAGGTATCTCTGGGCCCTCTCGGTAATGCACATCACTACAAGCCTTGCAAGCAATGTAGCTAATGAGTTAGTTACGGAATGATGCATTACATAACGAGTAAAGAGACTTGCCGGTAACGAGATTGAACTAGGTATTGGATACCGACGATCGAATCTCGGGCAAGTAACATACCGATGACAAAGGGAACAACGTATGTTGTTATGCGGTTTGACCGATAAAGATCTTCGTAGAATATGTAGGAGCAATATGGGCATCCAGGTTCCGCTATTGGTTATTGACCGAGAATAGTTCTAGGTCATGTCTACATAGTTCTCGAACCCGTAGGGTCCGCACGCTTAACATTACGATGACAGTTTTATTATGAGTTTATAAGTTTTGATGTACCGAAGTTTGTTCGGAGTCCCGGATGTGATCACGGACATGACGAGGAGTCCCGAAATGGTCGAGACATAAAGATTGATATATTGGAAGCCTATGTTTGTACATCGGAAGTGTTCCGGGTGAAATCGGTATTTTACCGGAGTACCGAGAGGTTACCGGAACCCCCCGGTGACCTAATGGGCCTTATTGGGCCTAGTGGAGGAAGAGGAGAAGGGG
>NW_021308291.1:5472-6427 GCF_002162155.2 Triticum dicoccoides
GGGTGTCGGGGACAGATCAATACGGCGAAAGAAACTCTCGATGGCTACGTGCGCCGTCGGAAGTTTTGATCCCCTAATAATCTATAAATAGCAATTATTTGTCTTTAGGTAGAGCTTCGGAGCGTCCGGTGGAAAGAAAACTATATGGTCCTTGTA
Organism: Triticum dicoccoides; assembly: GCF_002162155.2. NCBI lineage: Eukaryota > Viridiplantae > Streptophyta > Magnoliopsida > Poales > Poaceae > Triticum > Triticum dicoccoides. Next base: position 5,629 of record NW_021308291.1, read on the forward strand.
CACAAAAGGAAGTTGACAATCTAGTTTGCTTTTCGATTTTTGTTTCTTAAAAAAGTCATAACTTTTGAAGCAAACATTAAAATTAGGACCCGCTTTCACCACTGAAATTCTCGCGATGTGCTCTTCGAAACAAGATCTCGCATGGATATGTTTTGACAAACTTTTTTTTGTGCAATTTTATCCCTATTTTTTGCAACTGGCTAGTTGTTGATGTGCAACTACCTAATAGTCGATGTGCAACTTTTTCTCTGTCTATGGATGTGCAGTTTTCAATGACGACACCTCGCCCCAAACTACCCAATATCAAGTGAGATGTGCAACTTCGTCTGGTGCCCCATCCAACTGCTTAGTAGTCGATGTGCAACTTTTCTCCTCTAGTTGGAAGTGCAATTTTTACTATTTGCTACCTCGGTCAACCGCCCAGCAGTGGATGTGCAACTTCAGAAATTGTCCCAGCCAACTACCTAACGGTTGATGTGCATGTGTAACTTTCCTCCGTACCCGTGGATGTGTAGTTTTCATTGCTATCAACCCTTCCCACACACCCCAACTAGTGAGATGTGCATCTTGAGGGTCTCACCTATATACAACTTTTCTGCACCCTCATGGTCTATGGATGTGCACTTTATCACCATTCAACAAATCCATGTCAATGAGATGTGCAACTTTATCTGTTACCCTGGCCAACTGCCTACCAGATTTTGTGCAACTACTTCTATTCTATTGCCCCTGCCAACTACTTCCAATGACCGTGTCCAACTGAAAACAACTATGTGTGCAACTAGAACTACTATAAATG
>NW_021308291.1:8539-10420 GCF_002162155.2 Triticum dicoccoides
TCCAGGAGACCCGCAAGCTAGAAGCCGCGGGGGTCATTCGCGAGGTCCGATATCCAGATTGGTTGGCCAACCCTGTGGTTGTGCCAAACAAGGGAGGGAAGGAGCGCATGTGTGTCGACTTCACCAACCTCAACAAAGCATGCCCGCAAGATCCATTCCCTCTCCCTCGCATCGATCAGATCGTCGATTCCACCGCTGAGTGCGACCTGTTATGCTTCTTGGATGCCTTCTCCGGGTATCACCAGATCAAGATGGCGGTGGAAGACGTGGAGAAGACGGCCTTCCTGACCCTGTGTGGGGTGTACTACTATACATGCATGCCGTTCGGACTACGCAACGCGGGGGCAACCTTTCAGCGGCTCATGCACATCACCTTGGGCCCGCAACTCAGGAAGAATGTGGAAGCTTACGTCGACGGCATTGTAGTGAAGTCTCGCGAGGCCAAGACCCTGATACAAGACCTGGAGGAAACCTTCGCAAACCTCAACGCAGTGAGCCTGCGGCTCAACCCGGAGAAGTGTGTGTTTGGAGTCCCCTCGGGCAAGCTCTTGGGCTTCCTTGTGTCCCACCGAGGCATCGAGGCCAACCCAAAAAAGGTCAAGGCAGTCGAGGACATGAGCCCGCAAAAGACCCTCAGAGAGATGCAAAAGCTCACTGGGCGCGTGACTGCGCTAGGGCGCTTCATCTCCAGGTTAGGGGAGCGAGCGCTGCCTTTCTTCCAGATGATGAAGAAAAAGGGGCCCTTTGAATGGATTGAAGAGGCTGACAAGGCATTCCAAGATCTCAAGAGATACCTAACCGGCCCTCCGGTGATGGTGGCCCCACTCCCTCAAGAGCCCTTGGTACTCTACCTCGCTGCCACTCCCTACTCCGCCAGCGTGGCTCTGGTGGCGGTTAGGGAGGAGCGTCGGACCAAGGCCACGGCAGCTACCCGTGTCAAGGCAGAGCAGGGCCAAGAAGGACTCGCAGAGATCACTACCACGACTGAGGAGGATCGGCCGCCGTAGGGGAGCGCACTGGGAGCGGAAGAGGCCCTTCCCCCAGGCAACTAGCTTCTGGAGGCTCCACGGCCTCCGGAGGATGCCACCAGCACCGACGCTCCAAGCCTCGTCGAGCACCCAGTGTACTTCGTCAGCACGGTGTTGCGGGATGCGAGGGCACGGTATCCCATGCCTCAGAAACTCCTCCTCGCGCTACTGGTGGCCTCGCGCAAGCTGCGGCACTACTTTCAGGGTCACCCTATCAAGGTTGTCTCAGCATACCCCTTGGAAAGGGTGCTCAGGAGCCCTAACTCAGCCGGAAGGGTCGCCGAGTGGAACATTGAACTGCAAGCATTTCAGCTCGAATTCAGCACGACCAGAGTCATCAAGGGGGCCGCGCTAGCAGATTTCGTGTCCGAGTGGACGGAGGCACCGGGCCTCAAGGCGGGCGAGGATCGATCCCTCTCCCCAGGAAGCGAGGCGCTAGAAGGCTGGGTCATGTACTTCGACGGAGCGTTCTCCAGGCATGGCGCTGGGGCTGGGGCGGTGCTCATATCTCCCACTCAGGACAAGCTCTATTACGCCATGCAGCTCTGTTTCCAGCAAGGCGAAAAGGTCTTCAACAACATAGCGGAGTATGAAGGTCTGATAGCAGGCTTGAAGGCCGTGGCTGCCCTAGGGGTAAAGCGCCTTACCATCAAGGGCGATTCGCAGCTCCTCGTCAATTTCTCCAACAAAGTGTACGAGCCAAAAGATGAGCACATGGAGGCCTACCTCGCGGAGGTCCGCGGGATGGAAAAGCAGTTCTGGGGGTTGGAGTTGCAGCATGTGCCCCGTGGCACCAATCAGGAGGCCGATGACATCGCCAAACGAGCATCCAGGCGGTTATCTCAGGAGCCTG
>NW_021308292.1:0-1496 GCF_002162155.2 Triticum dicoccoides
GACCTTCTTCTGGTGTTATGCACTTCTGACCGACTCCAGTCGCGCTTTCTCTGTATAATTGTCCTTTGATTACGGTAAAGGCCTTAGATCGACGGACGATCTGTCGAGCCTCTTCCTCATCCTCCGGAAGCTCTTTCCTCAAGATATATGCGACATACGGAATCGTCCAGTCGGGAATGACCACCAAAACCTCCATGATCAAGTCGACCACCGCTGGGACTTCAACTTCAGTCGGATCTGTGGCGCTCTTGGGCTGCGGAGTTTCTTCGGTGAAAGGATCTTCTTTGACTGACGGAGTGTGTATATGCTCCAAGAACACACCACTCGGAATGGCTTCTCTCTTGGAACCTATCTTTGCTAGATCATCAGCTGCTTGATTTTTCAGTCGGGGTATATGATGGAGCTCCAACCCCTCGAACTTCTTCTCCAGCTTCCTCACTGCACTGCAGTATCCAGTCATGGATGGACTTCTCACGTCCCATTCTTTCATCACCTGATTGACCACTAAATCCGAGTCGCCATAGACCATTAGGCGACGGACGCCGAGTGAAATGGCCATGCGCAACCCATATAGGAGGGCCTCATATTCTGCCTCATTGTTGGAGGAATCAAAGTGAATCTGGAGCACATATCTGAGCTTATCTCCTCTGGGGGAAACCAGGACAACCCCAGCACCGGAACCATTCAACATCTTAGAGCCATCGAAAAACATGGTCCAATGCTCCGAGTGAACTTCAGTCGGCTGCTGTTGTTCAATCCACTCGGCGAGGAAATCTGCTATCGCCTGGGACTTAATGGCTTTCTTTGCCTCAAACTTGATATCAAGGGGGAGAAGTTCAATCGCCCATTTGGCCACTCGACCAGTTGCATCTCTGTTGTCCAAAATCTCTGATAGTGGAGCGTCGCTGACGACTGTGATGGAATGGTCAGAGAAATAATGAGCAACCTTCTTTGTGGTCATGTATATTCCATACACAAGCTTCTGATAATGAGGATATCTCTGCTTGGATGGAGTCAAGACTTCAGACAAATAATACACTGGGCGCTGAACTTTGAGAGCCTTTCCTTCTTCTTCCCGCTCGACCGTTAGCACAGTACTGACGACTTGTCCTGTGGCTGCGATGTAGAGCAACAGAGGCTCTTTGCTGATTGGAGCAGCAAGCACCGGCTGGGTGGAGAGCAGAGCTTTTAGCTCGGCAAACGCTGCATCAGCTTCTGGAGTCCACTCGAACTTGTCAGCCTTCTTCATCAGTCGGTAAAGAGGCAGTGCCTTTTCAACGAGTCGTGAGATGAATCGACTTAATGCGGCCAAGCATCCAGTAAGCTTCTGGACATCGTGCACTCGCACAGGGCGTTTCATTCGGAGAATAGTGCCAATCTTCTCTGGGTTAGCGTCGATTCCCCGTTCGGAAACGAGAAAACCGAGTAACTTGCCACCAGGAACTCCAAATGTGCACTTTGATGGATTGAGCTTGATATCATACCTTCTGAGGTTG
>NW_021308293.1:0-1909 GCF_002162155.2 Triticum dicoccoides
ATCATATACAATTCTTCCTTAAGGAAACCATTAAGGAATGCCGTTTTGACGTCCATTTGCCATATTTCGTAATCATAGAATGCGGCAATTGCTAACATGATTCAGACGGACTTCAGCTTCGCTACCGGCGAGAAAGTCTCATCGTAGTCAACCCCTTGAACTTGTCGATAACCCTTAGCGACAAGCCGAGCTTTATAGATGGTCACATTACCATCCGCGTCTGTCTTCTTCTTAAAGATCCATTTATTTTCTATGGCTCGCCGCTCAACGGGCAAGTCAGTCAAAGTCCATACTTTGTTTTCATACATGGATCCTATCTCGGATTTCATGGCTTCCAGCCATTTGTCGGAATCCGGGCCCGCCATCGCTTCTTCATAGTTTGAAGGTTCACCGTTGTCTAACAGCATGATTTCCAAGACAGGGTTGCCGTACCACTCTGGTGCGGAACGTGTCCTTGTGGACCTTCGAATTTCAGTAGGGGCTTGATCAGAAGTATCTTGATCATTGTCATTAACTTCCTCTCTAGTCAGTGCAGGAACCTCAGGAACATTTTCTTGAGTTGCGCCATTTTCCGGTTCAGGAGGATATACTTCATCAAGCTCTACTTTCCTCCCACTTACTTCTTTCGAGAGAAACTCTTTCTCCAGAAAGGACCCATTCTTGGCAACAAAGATCTTGCCTTCGGATCTGAGGTAGAAGGTGTACCCAATAGTTTCTTTTGGGTATCCTATGAAGACGCATTTTTCCGACTTGGGTTCGAGCTTTTCAGGTTGAAGTTTCTTGACATAAGCATCGCATCCCCAAACTTTTAGAAACGACAGCTTAGGTTTCTTCCCAAACCACAATTCATACGGTGTTGTCTCAACGGATTTCGACGGAGCCCTATTTAAAGTGAATGCGGCAGTCTCTAAAGCATAGCCCCAAAAAGAAAGCGGTAAATCGGTAAGAGACATCATAGATCGCACCATATCTAACAGAGTGCGATTACGACGTTCGGACACACCATTACGCTGAGGTGTTCCAGGCGGCGTGAGTTGTGAAACTATTCCACATTTTCTTAAGTGTGCCCCAAACTCGTGACTCAAGTATTCTCCTCCACGATCTGATCGTAGAAACTTGATTTTCCTGTCACGTTGATTTTCAACCTCACTCTGAAATTCCTTGAACTTTTCAAAGGTTTCAGACTTGTGTTTCATTAAGTAGATATACCCATACCTACTTAAATCATCAGTGAGGGTGAGAACATAACGATAGCCACCGCGAGCCTCAACACTCATTGGACCGCACACATCAGTATGTATGATTTCCAATAAGTCGGTTGCTCGCTCCATTGTTCCTGAGAACGGAGTCTTGGTCATTTTATCCATAAGGCATGGTTCGCATGTGTCAAATGATTCATAATAAAGAGACTCTAAAAGTCCATCATCATGGAGCTTCTTCATGCGTTTGACACCTATGTGACCAAGGCGGCAGTGCCACAGGTATGTGGGACTATCATTATCAACCTTACTTCTTTTGGCACTCACATTATGAACATGTGTAGCATCACGTTCGAGATTCATAAAGAATAAACCATTCACCATAGGAGCATGACCATAAAACATATCTCTCATAAAAATGGAACAACCATTATTCTCAGATTTAAAAGAGTAGCCATCTCGAATTAAACGAGATCCTGATACAATGTTCATGCTCAAAGCTGGCACTAAATAACAATTATTAAGGTTTAAAACTAATCCCGAAGGGAGATGCAGAGGTAGCGTGCCGACGGCGATCACATTGACCTTGGAACCATTCCCGACGCGCATCGTCACCTCGTCCTTTGCCAGTTTCCGCTTATTCCGCAGCCCCTGCTTTGAGTTACAAATGTGAGCAACTGCACCGGTATCAAATACCCAGGAGCTACTAC
>NW_021308294.1:0-1287 GCF_002162155.2 Triticum dicoccoides
CCTCTTGCGTTTGGCCAAACTGTTGGTGCTGCTATTGATACTTCTGTGGCTCCTGCTGCTGATGCGGAGGAGGATGATTATGTGGGAGATTATGAGGATGAGGTTGATCAAAATCAACACTACGTGCAGCCACCTGTACCACCACCAGCAGGTCGACCTCAGGTATATATTCGTAATGGTAGGCCTGCACCACCACCTCAGGTACGAGATGATGTCCATATTCCTAAACTGAAATTGAATATTCCACCATTTGAGGGTAGATATGTTCCTGATATATATCTTACTTGGGAGTTAGAAACTGAACAACGATTTACATGTTTACAATATCCTGAGGAGAGACGAGTTGCTGCTGCTGTTTGTGCTTTCACTAGTTTTGCATGTGTATGGTGGTCTGAACATTGTAGATTATATCCTATTCCAACTACTTGGGTTGCTTTGAAAACTGCTATGCATACGCGTTGGGTTCCACCATATTATCAACGTGAATTGCTTCAAAAATTGCAGCGTTTAAGACAAGGGAAAAATTCTGTAGAAGAATATTATCAGGAATTACAAACTGGCATGATTAGATGTGGTATTGTTGAGGAGAATGAAGCTATGCTTGCACGTTTTCTGGGTGGATTAAATAGAGAGATTCAGACCATTCTAGACTATAAGGAGTATACTAATATCACTCGTTTATTCCATCTTGCTTGTAAAGCTGAACGTGAAGTGCAGGATCGACAAGCATTGGGGCGAACTAACTTTTCTGCAGGCCGACCTTCATAATGGACACCACGTGCATCTTCTACTTCAACTGCGCCAGCACCTCCATCCGGTGCCTCCTCCAGCCGTGATACAAGAAAACAGGCACAACCACCATTATCTGCCAAGAGCGCACCTGCGGGGCCTGCACAGCGTTCTTCTTCTTCCATGGCATCAACAGGGCACACAAGTGATATTATTTGTCATCGTTGTAAGGGAGGAGGTCATTATGCGAGAGAATGCAAATCTCCGCGTGTGATGATTGCTACCGCGGATGGTGGATATGAGTCCGCTAGTGACTATGATGAGGAGACTTTGGCTCTTATTACACGTGAAGAACATGGTGGAGATGATTCTGATCATGAGACGCAATACATGGCTCCTGAAGACGCTGACAGGTATGAATGTTTAGTTGCTCAACGTGTTTTGAGTGTGCAGGTCACACAAGCTGAGCAAAATCAGAGGCACAATTTGTTCCATACCAAGGGAGTTGTGAAGGAACGTTCTGTGCGCGTCATCATAGACGGAGGGAGCTGCAACAAC
>NW_021308295.1:0-1980 GCF_002162155.2 Triticum dicoccoides
TTAGTAGCATATCGGTGGTTCGTGATTCTTCGAATGTCTTCTCGGAGGTATCACCAGGTCGTCACCTGACCGTTATGTTGAGCTCGTGATCAAGTTGGTTTCTTGTGAACCACCTTCTCTCCAAGAATCGGTGTTAGATATCCCTGAGCTAATTGGTTAAGCTAGACAACAACTTGGAGAGTTGGAGGATAAAAGCTTGCCTGACTTAGTTCGTTCCAAAGGGATATTCTTGTGTAGTGTGTGTTGAAGAAAGATGATATCTTCATCGATTGGTCCCTGTGATCAGTTGCTGCACCTATTGTCTTATCAATCCTTTGATTTGAGTGTGGGCTATCGTCAAATCAAATCAGTACCAACGATGCTCGTAATGTTGTCTTATTTCGTGGTTGATCCCTCGAGCTTACACCATTATATCTTTTAGGTCTGACCAATGCTATCACTTGTTCACTTAACTATGGAATTCCTTTTAAAAGGAAACCCAGATGAATTGTTGTTGTGCCCATTGACAACATCCTTGTCTTCTCCATAATTTTGCTGAACATTAAGCTAGTGTTGGAAACTTTTGAAAGCATTTGTTCATGCTAGCTCATGAAGCATATGTTTGGATGAAGGTAGTGACTTCCTTTAATTCATGTGCATCTGATGCAAGTTGCCGCCGTGAATTTGAGAAAGTTAGTTTTGCTTCCTCTGGAATCATCCCAAATCAGTCATGCATACGTGCGAAGTATTCTGTGGTCTGGAGACTTGCAACCTCCATTCTATATGTGTCCTAGCACACCAAGCCACTGATTGATTTGTTCAAGGTTAATAGGTTCTAAGTGCTAGTCCCGAAGGTACCAGACGGATTTGTACAAGACTTCGATATCCTCGATGATGGTTCCCCTCCTGAACTCGGTAGTGTTTTATTATAAGACTACTTTGTGGTCATGCTTGTCTTGGACATCGTGTTCACATGTTGTAGCAGAACCAGCTCATGTTTTGGAGCTTGCTATCGTAGTTCATCTCCCGAGAATCCCGCAACGTCATCTCGTCGATTTGTGTTGCAACTTTCATTTTTTTCCTAGACTCGATGAGTCTGGAATATCCTGACACCAACCAGATCTGAATCTCAGGCAGATATAATGGTTGGTACATTTCCCAAAAACTATAATATTGGTCCCTCGATAACCGGTAAAGTGGATGTCGTGGCCAACACATCCAGCCGGAAGACCTGTTATTATAATATCTTGATTGAGGAAGTTGGCCACCTCCCCATAGGGATTTCGTAGGATTTACTCCCTAGTTGCCCCTATGGATTTTGAGATCCCGAAGTCCGACCTTTTACTTGATGTCCTAGATACCAGACCATTTCTATGAATGGGTTACACTAGCACATCAAGGAGAACATTAGAAGCGGAGTGCTAAATGTCTCTCGGTCGATCATCCAGATTTTGTTCCTTGGCTTCGCTAAGGTGTAATCTGAGAAGGTGTTATCTTTCTTTGCATCTGCATCCTCCATCATCATTCATCATGGTAGCAAGTTGTGTTGCCGGACCCTTGACACGGATGTTGGTAAAACCTTGATGATTGTGGAAATGCTCAAGTTCTTGAGAGCACGCACAAGCGCTACGTGTTATCATCGGCACTAACTGGGTTTGCTCTCAGTTTCCTCGGCAATGCTATGATCTTTTCAAACAGCGAATTCACTCCCTATTGTTGGGTTCTCCCCCAGTTACCAGAATCATTCCCAGCATTTGCATTTTGTTCCCAGCTTGCACCACCAATGTGCCATTCTACCATGGGTCTCTTCCATTTCCGGTGATAAGTAAAATCATCCATTACGTTGTCTTCAACAAGGTAATCCACATCATCCAAGTCCGAGTATGCCATTCTACCGACCCCCTCCAAATGATCGCTTGTGATTACCTTAGGCTGGTATAAAGAGTTCCAATGATCTCTGAATCAAAAGTAATTCTTTTTGCCACTTAAGATAATAATCTA
>NW_021308296.1:0-2292 GCF_002162155.2 Triticum dicoccoides
AACACCCACTAATCATAGACGGCTTAGAGTTTTCTTTTCTTTCTTGACTGGAAGAACCGAAAGAAGGAGTATAAGCTTATTACACTAACATATCTACTCCTATCGCATCTGCCCTTACTATATAGTAGCATGAGGCACAACGTTTAGTACACTTCTTCGAACGTGACATGATCACTTTTCGATGCTAACGTTTTTAGACGTCGTCAATTAATTACTGGTCACCACCACTAATTTAGACGTACATGGCCATTATTACTCCGACTAATAATGGAGAGGCTGCTATCTACTTTCTGGTGGCTATTCATTGACTAAATTCATCATCTTAATTGTTGTAGGAGGGGACATGCACAGCGTCAACAGCATTTTGCAACACTGACCTAACACTAGGATAATCATCAAGACCAATATGGACCATTTGCAGTATTGAACATCTACTAACAGTAAAGGTAACAAAGATCAGTCGACCAAGCTAACATGAGAACCTTGGTATGTGTACTGAGATCTGGCATGCGGTTGGGTCCTGCGACAATGACGCTGGAGGACCATCATTACCTTTCCTGTCTTAGGAGAACATTTTTAGTAGTCCTGTTGTCACAGACGGCAAAAAATGCTACACCTATGAGACATTATTACCTAACCTACCATTCATAGGCGTAGCAAATCCCCATTGACGATGGACGGCGTTGATGTTGGTCTATTGTATGCAAGCGGTTGGTTGTGTGGAACTTCCTTTGTTTCTCTTTCTTCTATTTATCTTCTCTGACGATGTGCTTTCTCAACATGCTTCTTCTGTTCCTAAATATAAGACCTTTTAGATAGACTACATACAAAGCAAAATGTGTGAATCTAGATTTTAAAGTATTTCTATATACATCCGTATTTAGTCCATAGTGAAATCTCTAAAAGGTCTTATACGGAGGGAGTATGATTTTTTTCCGTAGGCGGTTGGTTTGCGGTACCATAGATCACGATTAATTAATGTCATTTTAATATCAATATAATGCCCTTTGTCAAAACACATGTGCTAAAAGGGCTATCGCCATTGTTGACTATATTACTTCCTCCATTTTATAATGATTATATATACTCCGTCAACTTTTCTAGGTATTGGATTAAAATCCGACGATTGTGGTTCATCTTCTTCCTCATGTAGCATTAAATATAACCAATGAGCTCCCCCAGCCTGAACCGTCAACCTTCTTCCTCTCTTTCAGCTCCGATGCATCGTCCCATGCTCCGGCTCGGTGCATGTCTAATCCAAGCGATAACGGAAACAAATTTCTCACGAACTTGTGAACCATGGTCCTCTCTTGCGATAGCCGCGACGGCGTCCCCATCTCCGACAAGGTCCTGCCACATCACCTCCGCCTCGGCCTCTCTACTCCTCTGAAGAATTGAGTGATCTCAAATTTGTAGTTAGTTGTTAGTTAAATACTACTCTCTTCATCTCATGATGTAAGACGTTTTTAACATTAGTGTAGTGTCAAAAAACGTCATACATTATACGACGGAGGGAGTAGCAAATACCTATTACATGTCGGATCCAGACCCTGAAACACAACTCGATCAGGTGGAAAATTGGTGGAAATCCCTCTCTGTAATCTCCAGCAGAGTCCCTGACGAACAAGTTCAGAGAACAGAAGAAAAACAGAAAAAGGGAGACAGTAGTTTGTGACGCCTGTCACACCCTAGCTAGTCATGCATTAGAGTGTTGCATCATGTTTACTTTTTCATCAGAAACTTGAAATGGGGATCTGTGAAACCCTCAGAATCATTTTGAAAATGACCCAAATAAAAATTTCTCCAAAAGGGTCCAAGAAAATGCTCATGTTGATCTCTGAAAATATTGGACAGAGATAAAAAAATCAAACCAATATTTTAGTGGCTCATGGACATTTATTTTGGGCATTTGGAATTAATGCATAAATATTTCCATTGGAAATATATTTCTATATATATGAAATATGGTCCAAATATTATGCCATTTCTAAAGGAGCTCTGGAATAATATATATAGCTCCTGCAAAAATTGGCATAAGTTAAATAAATGATTTAATATTTTTTTTAAATCAAAACAAATGTCAGAAATTAGAAAACAGAAAATATATAACAGGAGGAGCCTACCTGGGCTCCTCCACTGTGCGGCCCAGCCAGCTGGCCGGCCCAGCCAGCAGCCGGCCCAGCCCACCACTGCAGCTCTCCGTCGTCTTCCTCCCCTCGCCCCGAAGCTGCTGCGTGCTCGCGCGCGCACGGCCGCGCGGCCACCTCCCGCTTGCCGACGAGCTCCTGGCCG
>NW_021308297.1:0-1138 GCF_002162155.2 Triticum dicoccoides
CCAACCCAGAAAAGATTGGCACTATTCTCCGAATGAAACGCCCTGTGCGAGTGCACGATGTCCAGAAGCTTACTGGATGCTTGGCCGCATTAAGTCGATTCATCTCGCGACTCGGTGAAAAGGCATTGCCTCTTTACCGACTGATGAAGAAGGCTGACAAGTTCGAGTGGACTCCAGAAGCTGATGCAGCGTTTGCCGAGCTAAAAGCTCTGCTCTCCACCCAGCCGGTGCTTGCTGCTCCAATCAGCAAAGAGCCTCTGTTGCTCTACATCGCAGCCACAGGACAAGTCGTCAGTACTGTGCTAACGGTCGAGCGGGAAGAAGAAGGAAAAGCTCTCAAAGTTCAGCGTCCAGTGTATTATTTGTCTGAAGTCTTGACTCCATCCAAGCAGAGATATCCTCATTATCAGAAGCTTGTGTATGGAATATACATGACCACGAAGAAGGTTGCTCATTATTTCTCTGACCATTCAATCACAGTCGTCAGCGACGCTCCACTATCAGAGATTTTGCACAACAGAGATGCAATTGGTCGAGTGGCCAAATGGGCGATTGAACTTCTTCCCCTTGATATCAAGTTTCAGGCAAAGAAAGCCATTAAGTCCCAGGCAATAGCAGATTTCCTAGCCGAGTGGGTTGAACAGCAACAGCCGACTGAAGTTCACTCGGAGCATTGGACCATGTTTTTCGATGGCTCTAAGATGTTGAATGGTTCCGGTGCTGGGGTTGTCCTGGTTTCCCCCAGAGGAGATAAGCTCAGATATGTGCTCCAGATTCACTTTGATTCCTCCAACAATGAGGCAGAATATGAGGCCCTCCTATATGGGTTGCGCATGGCCATTTCACTCGGCGTCCGTCGCCTAATGGTTTATGGCGACTCAGATTTAGTGGTCAACCAAGTGATGAAAGAGTGGGACGTAAGAAGCCCAGCCATGACTGGATACTGCAGTGCAGTGAGGAAGCTGGAGAAAAAGTTCGAGGGGTTGGAGCTCCATCATATACCCCGACTGAAGAATCAAGCAGCTGATGATCTAGCAAAGATAGGTTCCAAGAGAGAAGCCATTCCGAGTGGTGTGTTCTTGGAGCATATACACACTCCATCAGTCAAAGAAGATCCTTTTACCGAAGAAACTCCGCA
>NW_021308298.1:0-915 GCF_002162155.2 Triticum dicoccoides
AAGATTAAGGAATGCAGAGTAAGGAACATCCATGATGTTGGGTTCATTGACCCACACATCGTTAATGGATATGTGTTGGAGCATCACCCCGCCGACATGGAGGCAGACCTGTGGCAGTTTCTTACAAAGCAGGAACTCAAAAGTGATATTCTATTTCCTTACCATTTTGGGTGAGTGTTTCTGTCTTGAGCACATTCTCTTTTGTTTACTCCATGCATGGTATGTGGCCGGCTAATCGATGAGTTATGCATGACGTACTGTGCATGTATCGTGTCCGCAGGTTCCACTGGATTCTGCTAGTAATTAAAGTTGACACCTCAGAATGTCTCGTCCACGACTCTCTGAATAAGGATCCAAAGCTTTGGGTCGACATGAGAAGAATGCTGCAGAAGTAATTATTTTCATTCATTTGCGCTCTATATCGATCGGCCTATTTCGTTCATTTCCTAATATCAAGTAATTAATAACTCTCTTGTTCATTTAATTTTCTTTGCCTCGTAGGGTTTGGAGACGATTCGTAGATACAAAGGTCGGTGAATTCAAAAAAGAGCTAGAATTCAAAAGGGCAAAGGCTAAGAATGGTGAGGATATTCAGCCAGCGGGGACCAATCTATGTGCATACTATGTCTGTGAGATGATCCGGAGATACACCTCTGAGCGGGTTCCGAGTGATACCAATGCTCAGAGGAATAACCTCCGGATGATGCTTAGTCCAGAAGCTCGCTTCCGACCACTTCAAGAGGAACTAGCTAGATGGTTCAGGAGGGAAGTCCTCCATCCTAAAGGAGAACACCATTACGAGGACGTAGAACTTTATATGCATTAAATTATGTATGGAAACTTGTTCAAAATTGTATATGGTCATCCGATGATATTGAATATATATTGTATATTCCTCTTGAATTCTTTTTGGTT
>NW_021308299.1:0-799 GCF_002162155.2 Triticum dicoccoides
AGTCCACGAAAAAGCCACAAAAAAAAATTTAGGGTTAGTTCATCATATCCGAACCAATCTGAGCCTTTGCATAATCTTTTTAGGGTTTTGCTTTGTTGAATTTGCGGTTGCATCGTCGGTCTAGTTGCTGGTCTTAGAGTCTAGTCTTTTAGAGTTTCGAGTTCTGGTCATAAGTTGTCACGCCGCCGCCGCACCATCATCATCGCCCCTGCCATCTACCACCACCGCTCCGAATCCGTATCCATATACCACCACCAATCCGTGTCCATATACCACCACCGATCCATATCCATATACTACCACCGCTACCACCACCGCTGCCATATACCACCACCATATATCCACCACCAATCCGAGTTCCTTGCTTATTAGGTTTGTTTTCGAGATCCATCTAGTTTCCGATTCGTGTTTCCTTGCCGGAGTAGGTTTCGGAAAAAAAAATTTGCCGGAGTCGGGTAGCCACGCTCCGTTTAGGCCCAAAATTTTTCGAAAACGCATTTTTCGAAAAAATTTCTGGCTATCCTATTTTTAGGTGTTTCTGAGTGTTTTGAGACAGGTGCCATTATAGGAAGTTTTTTTTGACCCGTTTCCAGTTTTTGGGTCCGGGCAGTAAAAAAAAAAAAAATTGGTCGAAAAAATTTCGTGCCCATCCTGTCCGTTTGAGCTAAGAAGAGTTTTGAGACACTCGCCATTATAGTGATTTTTCGCAAAAAAAAAACAGCGCAAAAAAAAAACAAAGAGCGCAAAAAAAAAAGAGCGAAAAAAAAATTCCAGAGTGTGCTTTTCCCTTGTTTACGTG
>NW_021308300.1:0-3442 GCF_002162155.2 Triticum dicoccoides
ACACACACACACACGACCAAACCTGCCACGGGCCGAGCCTGACGCGTCCATCGCACGCACACACGCGCTCTGAGTCGCCGCTCGCCGTGGCTTATTGCCCTATAGTTCACCCACTAAGCCACGGCCTAGAGCAGGCCGCCGTCATTGATGCCGACGTCTGCCAGCATCGCGCCCACCGCTGCCTGCTCCCTCCACAGCTGGGGGCAGTCGCGCTTGAAGTGGCCGCGCTCGCCGCACTTGTAGCAGCGCCCGCGTCGGTTGCCGCCCTTGCCCGACGCCATGCTCCGCCCGTCGTCGTCATCGCGGGCTCCTCCCTGCTGCCACTCACATGCCCGCCACTGCACCATGGTGAGCATCAATTGGTCGCCGCCACGCTCGCCACCGTCTTGTTCACGGCGCTGAACCCGCTCATCAAACGCGCGCAGCCGCTCGAGCGCTTCATCGAACGCCATCGTCGTCACGTCGTGGAACTGCTCGATGCCGGCGACGACGGGGAAAAGCCGATCCAGCATCGTATCCAGCAGCTTCTTGACGAGCGCCGCATCGCCCAGTGTCTCCCAAGGTTGGCATACCTCGCCACCATCGCAGCGAGCCTACCGCCGTACACGTCGAGCTCCTCGCCGTCCGCCATCTTCAGGCGGATCGAATTCACCGCGCAGCGTCGCCAGCCTCGCCGCGCGCAGCCAATCGGCGCCGACGAACCTCACCTTCAGGGAGTACCATACCTCCCTTGCGGTGACACTAGTAGAAAAGGGGGCAAAGGTTCAGGTCGGGTAAGCCCATTAGTCCCGGTTCAGTCTAGAACCGGGACCAATGGGTGCATTGGACCCGGTTCGTGAGCCCATGAGCTTCGTCGACACCTGCAGCAACACGTCCTCCGGCAGCGCTCCGAGCAGCAACGCGTGCGCCGTCTTGTCCTTCCGCGCGTTCACCGCCGCATCGCCTGGTGCCACCGCCTCCCACACAGTGTGGACGTCGAGGATCGCCTGCGCCTTGATCGCCCACACCGTGTAGTTGTCCAGCGTGAGCATCGGCATCGCCATCGACGCCGATCCGCCAGCGCCACCGCCGTGTGGGACGAGCGCCATGGTCGCCGGTGATCGCCCGAACCGAAGCTTTGATACCAATTGTTGGTGTCTAGCCCTAGCTCTCCTCCTCACCCGAGCTTTCTGTCTCTCTCTCGCACATACGTAGAAGAAAGGAGGAAGAACGAGGAGGACACAGCAAGATTTTGCCCGGCGACCATACACCGCCGGCCGCACGAACGGCCACTTGTATTTCCTAAGCTCAAACTCAACAGCACACCAGATACATGACCAGATATATAGCCTAGCTAGCTAGCCCATACAACGCATTAGCCAACTACCCACGCGCTCACCCGGCGACCCGGCCGCTCCGTGCATAGGGTCATGCAGCTCTTCCACGAGGCCCATGCTGATCCGCACGCCTCGCTTGCGCCCATGACGCGCTCGTACGCGCGCGGCGCGGCCGGGCTCCAACGAACAGCAACGGCCGCTACTGCATGCAGCTCGTCCATGCTACGTACGCGCCAAGCTGCAGACCGACTCCAATGCATGCACGCTCCATAACTCGGGTCAGCACACACAACACACGCATCACCCCCGCGTCCCGCGCACCCGACGCGCACGCACGCAATCGCCGCAAGCCGAGTCCAGCGCCCTGACGCGGTCACTCCTCTGCATAACTCGCCTACACGCAATGGCCCACGCGCTCGAACGCGTGGACACACACACGCGTGACCAAACCTGCCAGGTGTTGGATTTTGCTACGACCGGCGGTAATTTTTTGTTCGAACCGACGAGTGTTTCTTTTGCTGGGGACATGCAATTGGATGTTTTTTGCTGCCTCCGGTGTTGGATTTTGCTACAACCGGTGGTAATTTTTGTTCGAACCGGCGAGTGTTCTTTTCCTGGGGATATGCAATGGGATGTTTTTTGCTGCAAAATCCAACCGTTGACCCAGATCTGACCGCGTACCTAAGGATCAAATCTGACGGCTCCTGGCCAACCGGCCGAAAAATTGGGCCGGGACGCCGGCGCCTAGCGCTGCCCTTAACTATTACCTTCATCCCAAAAATCTTGTCTTAAATTCACCTAGATACAAATGTATCTAACACTAAAACATGTCTAGATATATCTGTATCTAGACAAATCTAGGACAAGCTTTTTGCTATGGAGGGAGTACTAATTAATGAACTTCTACTATGAAGAACAAATAGCTACTTGCATGTTTTCGTTTTACATCAAAGGGCCACATGGTATATCCTTTGGCACTATATAGTAAATAGAGGTGTTCTAACAAGTGAAAAACCTCCCTGATCCTCATCACGTCCTCTTTCACCAGTGACCTCTTCTAGGGACCTCTTTTTGGTTTCTGGTAAGATGAGTGTGAATACCAAGCCAATTATGTTGCAACCAACTAGCACAAAGAGAGTAACTGGGAGATGTTTTTTGGCATATAGGAACCAAATCACACCAATGATAGCACCACACTTTCCGCCAGCACCGGCTATGCCGTGGCATGTTGACCGCATACGTGCTGGGAAGATCTCAGCTGGAACGATGAAGCTGGTGGAGTTCGGGCCAAAGTCAGTGAAGAACATTATTGCTGAGTACATGAGAGTAAAGAAGATGTGCCCATGGTTAGAATACCATATTGTTGTTGATAACATTTGCGGAATAGCAAGCCCGAGCATGAAGACACTCATCATAATGAATCCTACACACTGCATCTTGATTCGACCAATTCTGTCCATGAACTTGATTGCGAAGAGGAAGCCTGGCAACGTGCCAATGACGGTAATGAGAGCTTGGGTTTGTGCTATCCTGCATGTTTGCTCTAGCGGGCTCATTGTGGTTGCGCTTTTGATGGATTGAACTTCGGTGAAGATGTCCTTCATGAACAGGTTGAGCTGGTAAATGACACGTCAAGCATAAACCAACAGATCATGGTGCTAAGGAGGTGGAGGCCATGTCGATGGAGGAACTCCATGGTGAAGAAACCAAACTCGTGCTCTCTGTTGAACACATCTGCCTCTTCTTTTTCAGCCACGATGTCGATGTGAAGGACCAAGGCCATGTCTGAAGAAGCTTTCTTGATGTTCTTAGCTATGAGCGCCGTGAAGCGTGCCATCTCGGGCATCCTCATGCGCCAATAGTATGTCAGGATAGCAGGGATGGCGCCTACCATGAGAATGATACGCCACACATAGTCAGCGTGCCAGTGCGGGTCATCGTCATATCCTGGTGCATGCTTGAATGACTGTGCGACAATTATGGCAACTATTCCCGCAGCAAGATTGCCCAGACCCTGCAATTACATAACAACAAACAAATAAAATATAATCAAGGGATATTTTTTACAAAATGGAGATTGATTGATTCACAAAGGCCGGGGGTAATCCTCCTTTTCAAAAAAAAAA
>NW_021308301.1:0-1146 GCF_002162155.2 Triticum dicoccoides
CTTGCCTGGCACTTCTGAAGATAACATTGAGTCTTCATCAGTGTCAACGATCACATCATCGGTACACGTCTATCGAGAGGGGACAATTACCGGCAAATACAGAAAAACACGATCAGTGCAATGCACAATATGATGCATGATCATGACATGGCAAAATGAATGTGTTTTGGGCTAATGCAACTAAAACCAGATTAAATGAAGTTGGTTTGAATCCAAGATTCAAATTCAAACTCCATATGTGATTATTCAAATGCCATGTAATTGATTTGTGCTAAACAGCAGCTATAAGTTGTTCTAACATGCATGAAAATGGTACAGATGGATTCCTTGAATTTTTCTGATAATTTTTCATATATAATTTATTTAATTTGGAGTTACGGTTAATTTTCTATGATTTTTAGAAGTTTTAGGCATTTTCTGGAATTAATAATTATTTAAGAATTATTTAAATTCCAGAAACATTTACTACGTCAGCAGTGCGTCACCGTGACGTCAGCAGGTCAATAGACGCTGCTGCTGGTCAAACCTGACGTGTGGGGGCCACACGTCAGTGACACAGGGCTGTTTCACTCACTGACAGGTGGGACCGGTCAACGTTGACTTGACTAAGTCAAAATCTGACACATGGGGTCCACAGATTAGCACTAATCTAAACAGAAAAATTAAACTAACCTAATTAGGCTCGGGGCCCACATGGCAGTGGCTCATAGGGTGATTAGCCCCTAACTTAGTGGCCACATCGGCCCGCCGGAGTTTGGCCGGCGGTGACCACAGAGCACGGCGGGGCACGCCGGACTTGCGCTAGGGGCATCGGATTCGCGCGCTGAGGGCACCGGGGCGTAGCCCGGGCTCTCCCGCATCTGATGGGGTAGGTGGGAGGCTGCGGGGACGCCGGGGCTCGTCGGAACGGAGCTCGCGGCGGCGCCGGAGTTCGGTGAGTGCGGGGTTGGCGCTGTGGTGCACGGGAGGGCGAGTTAGGATATGCGTTAGGCTCCTGGTGGCTTCCTGAGTGCGGTGACACGCTCCGAGACGAGCTCAAGCGGCTGTAGTGACGGCGGTGACGAGGTCAGCGGCGGCCGGAGTTCGGCCGCGGCGGAGCTATGGCCTAGAGCTTGCAAACGCGAGGGGAGAGAGAGGGGTTCTGCA
>NW_021308302.1:0-1068 GCF_002162155.2 Triticum dicoccoides
GTCCCACTCCATCTCGCCTCTGAATCAAACATCACGAAAAATGGAATGGGACCGTCCTGTCTCGTCGGGGGACATGACTCAAATCAAACACAGGCTAAGAACTGTGGACCAGCACGTCTACTCTAGTGCTGTTGAGGCAACAGAAATTTCTATCTGTTATTGGGCCACATCAGCACGTAGGACTTGTACGTAGGTCTAACATTGCTCATTCAGGAATAACATAAGGTTCAACTCAGCAAATTTGATTATGTGACAATGATTTAATAATGAGAGATGATTTAAGTAACATAACTAGTTACTCATACTATGAATAACATCACACATACCAACACAAGATAAGTCTATAAGCTAATAAATTAAGTTACTAATCTAAGTCACTCCCCACTATAAAGATAGTACTCCCTGTAGTGTCAAAAAGTCTCTTATATTATGGGCACTTCTGCTTCGGTACACCCCCCTTAAACATAAGAACGGCTCAGATTAGCCCATTACCTCTTTATAAGTAAAGGCATGATGGTCATAATTTATAAACTCTTCATGTATATGCTGTTTTTTTTTGACAAACACGTATACCCTGTACATGAACGGACGTGCACACCGTGCTCCTCCTCGTCCGGGGCGGGCTCCAACGCGCGCCCCACCGGCCGGAGAGAGAGGACGCGATGAGGGCCACGACGAGGAGGTGGAGGCTGGCAACCTTGCCGCACGTGCTCTTGGCGCTGCCACGCCGCCATGCCTTGCCGCTGAACATCGCCAGCTCGATCGCCGATCCGGCTGCAGTCGCGTTTTGGGAAGGAGAGGAACACAGAGGACCAGCGTGACATCGCCCGCCCGGCCCACATGGCCGCGCCACCCTGCCTTGCCACACGCGCTCGACACAGCCACTCGCTTCTTGCTGAGCCGCTTGACACAGCCGAATTTCGGGGGCCCTGCTTGGGTTGTCCCACTCCATCTCGCCTCTGAATCAAACATCACGAAAAATGGAATGGGACCGTCCTGTCTCGTCGGGGGACATGACTCAAATCAAACACAGGCTAAGAACTGTGGACCAGCACGTCTACTCTAGTG
>NW_021308303.1:0-1430 GCF_002162155.2 Triticum dicoccoides
GCACCACACCGAGCCGAGGACTTCTTCCACTCCTGCACTCGACCAGGGATCGTGTTCAAGCGGGCCATCAGCGACTCAAGGTCATTCTGAAGTGTCTCCTCAGGCCAGAGCGTCGAGTCGATGCGAGATGTGGCGGCCTTCAGCCTTGCGAGATAGTCCACGACAGCTGCAACACGAGACTCCAGTCGGAAAACATCCATGGCAACTTCGTCGTTCACCGGAGAATTGACGGGGTCGAGGTTTGGCTCCAGTCGGCTGGTTTCTTCTTCAAAGTTTTGACAAAATTCTGCAAGGATGATCACTAAGTCAAGGGGATAGTCGAATGGAAAAAGCCACAATTGGAAATATTTGCCAAACATGGAGGTTTACCTTCAAGCATAAGAAACAGCTTCTTGGCAAGGCCACTCAGGAAGACCTCCAGTTCAGTTTTCTTCTCAGTCAATTTGCTGACTTGGTCGGTCAGGGCAGCTTTATCAGTATTCAGTCGACTGACCTCCTTGTTGGCAATCCCAAGAGCAGCTTTCAGATTGGTATTGTCTTGTTCGAGCTTGGTGACTGAAGCTAACTTCTCGTCAGCAAGCTTGATCTTCTCAGCTAGCTCAAGGTCTTTCTTCTGCTGGGCCTCCCTTACCTTACCTGCAAGTTACAGCAAGATCAGATTTTGAAACAAGCAAGGGGAAAAGCAGTCGTCAGGGTCTCACCAAACATACCTTCGGTCTCCTCCTTTGCCTTTGTCAGCTTCTCCTGAACCAGCTTCAAGCTCAGCTCGACTTGAGTATGTTTTTGTTCCAGCTCTGAGTAGCGAGCCACAAGATCACAAGAGTTCTGTGAAGAACCAATCGACTAAATGTCAAATATAATTCACTTCCGAGTGAAAAAGGGAAAAACACACGTTTCTAAGACTACAGCCAAATACAAGCATTCGACCGTAGTCTCGGGGACTACACCCAGTGGGTGCACTCAGCGTGCCCCCACTAATCCCGATGAAGACAAAGTCGACCAGTCGACCTCAAAAAAAAAAGATGCATTCTCTAAGACTGTGATCAACTGCAAGCAGTCGACCACAGTCTCGGGGACTACACCCAGTGGGTGCACTCAGCGTGCCCCCACCGGTTTGTGAAATCCAGTCGACCAGTCGACTGACAGAAAGATTGACATCATAAAGCCTAAGGCCGACTGCCAGCAGTCGACCTTAGCCTTGGGGACTACACCCAGCGGGTGCACTCAGCGTGCCCCCGCTAACACGGAGTTTATTCGACACACCCAGTGGGTGACTACTATGAATTCCGGAAAAGAAAAGTTTTTGGTAGCATATCCAACAGAACAAACAGCGGTCGACTGACCTGGACATTGCTTTGGAGGGCAGAACTGGCGTCATAAGCTGCCTGGCTCGCGTCCCGGATGGTCTTCAGCTGCTCCATCATGAGTCC
>NW_021308304.1:0-955 GCF_002162155.2 Triticum dicoccoides
TCGACTACGTCGACGACGACCCCTCCTTGCCAGAGCAACCAGGCAAGCCCCCCCTTTGATCATTCCGATATCGCCCATTCCATTCTCTCATGCTTGCATTAGATTTTGCTATTGTTATTGTTTGCTCCTATTCTGATGCATAGCCTCCTTTTGTAACCTGCTTATTGTTACCTTACCGGCTTATCCTAAACTGCTTAGTATAGGTTGGTTAGTGATCCATCAGTGACCCCCACCTTGTCCTTGTTGCCCCTGCTTCATCATTGAAGACCCGATCAACGGGATCGAAGACCAGGCCCCGGCACCGCACGTCACTTTCCCCTTAGTTGCTCGACACTACTGGGATACTATCGAGTGCCGAGGGTGAGACCTCTACAACACTTCTGATGTTAACCCTGTAGTGTAGCTATTCGGTCGTGGTCATCGAGGGTGATTTCCTCTTTAACCGCTTCCGATACGACTCTGTCGTGCAACCCCTCAAGTGTGAACCTCGAGGGTGATTCCTCTACGTTCACCTTGATGATTACATTGAGTGGAACCCACCGAGGGTGATTCCTTGGGTTTTCCTCTTGATGTTTGGACACACGGATACTTGGACTTTACAACTGTTACTTGAAAAGTGATGTGGAGACGGGTTGACCTGGAAGGTGCCCGTGAGATAATTACGAGGCGTGGCCGGGCATTCTTAGCCCTTGCCGCAAGTCCTCGAGACGGGGCAACGGGGTCACCTCTTTCGTGAGTCTCTGCTTGTTACCGCGCGTTCCTAATCCACTACGATTTGGATATTTGATCCGAGGGGCCTCTGGCCTGATAGCACTAACCATCACGTGGGCATAGTATGGGCGTTCTGCGTCGTGTACATCAGCCGAAGCTTAATAGACGTCAGCGACGGAGCGGCGCGCGCCGGGTTGGACTGGTAAGCTCCTGCCTTTTTAGGGAGGTAGCTAGGTCTGCTCAC
>NW_021308305.1:0-904 GCF_002162155.2 Triticum dicoccoides
ATGCGATCATACCAGCACTAAA
The DNA here is from genome assembly GCF_002162155.2 of Triticum dicoccoides. Lineage (NCBI taxonomy): Eukaryota > Viridiplantae > Streptophyta > Magnoliopsida > Poales > Poaceae > Triticum > Triticum dicoccoides. Next base: position 23 of record NW_021308305.1, read on the forward strand.
GCACCGGATCCCATCAGAACTCCGAAGTTAAGCGTGCTTGGACGAGAGTAGTACTAGGATGGGTGACCTCCTGGGAAGTCCTCGTGTTGCATTCCCTTTTTAATTTTTTTCGCGCCGCTTGCAAAACAAAACGCACGTGTAAGTAATATATTTACCGTGTTTTATTATTTTGCACGAGTGCGGTAAGTCATAGCTGGGTGCTCACGATTCACGGGTCCAGCGTCGGCGTTGTGGCGCGGCAAGCGTGCACTGGTGCGGTTGAGAGGGAGGGGTGGAAACCGCGTTAAACTCGTCTCCGTAGTTGAGAGGGAGCGGCCAAAGCAATGTACAATCGTCTTTGTAGTGGAGCTGGGAGGGGCAAGGATAAGGGACGAAGACCGGGGTAACATGTCGGATGCGATCATACCAGGATTTAAGCACCGGATCCCATCAGAACTCCGAAGTTAAGCGTGCTTGGGCGAGAGTAGTACTAGGATGGGTGACCTCCTGGGAAGTCCTCGTGTTGCATTCCCTTTTTAATTTTTTTCGCGCCGCTTGCAAAACAAAACGCACGTGTAAGTAATATATTTACCGTGTTTTATTATTTTGCACGAGTGCGGTAAGTCATAGCTGGGTGCTCACGATTCACGGGTCCAGCGTCGGCGTTGTGGCGCGGCAAGCGTGCACTGGTGCGGTTGAGAGGGAGGGGTGGAAACCGCGTTAAACTCGTCTCCGTAGTTGAGAGGGAGCGGCCAAAGCAATGTACAATCGTCTTTGTAGTGGAGCTGAGAGGGGCAAGGATAAGGGACGAAGACCGGGGTAACATGTCGGATGCGATCATACCAGCACTAAAGCACCGGATCCCATCAGAACTCCGAAGTTAAGCGTGCTTGGGCGAGAGTA
>NW_021308306.1:0-1848 GCF_002162155.2 Triticum dicoccoides
TAGAGCAGAACCAAAAGCTGGATTGGCATTTGATCTGCGGAATACAACTACTTTGACCCAATCCTAGATATGGAAGAGGTACTGGAGTTTGTTTCTCCTAGTCATTCCGGAATAGAATGGCTTGACAGACCACAAGAGTCATAGGCATCGATGAACGAACGCACGCATACTCTTGACTATCAATTGATAGACGAGGGTCAGAATGCAACTAAAGAGAACAACTCAAAGGAACATATAACTTTCTGAGTTGTGGATGCATAGATTAGTATGTCGAACCAAGTTCAACATATTTCTTCCGGATAACCCATGCAGAAAGGTAGAACTGGCAGAGTCACGATTTATGAATGGAGAACTCCTCAAGAGTACTCTAATTGTGATTTTTTTTGATCCAATAAACATCTGCCATAAGTAGTTCATGGTATTTGGAAGAAGAAGATACCATGGACTTCAAGGACTATCGCAAAGGTTACTAATATCCTAAAGGCACTAGCAATTACTATCAACATGAAGTAGGTAGAGTGAATCTCGGGTTCAAAACCCAGGGATAGATTACCTACTACTAAATGGCATCACAGGATGCTTTCGATAATAAAGGCCAGAATCTTCACACTGGGAACACAAAATGTTGCTAGATTACTAGGTGACTCCCTAAAACACCTAGGGTCATAATAATTATTCCAACATATATGTCGAGGCAATAAAGTACCTCAACTCACTAATTTGTGTGATTAATCTGACCAAAGGCACATCGGAAACAGAAGGAAGGGATTTGCAAATGCATCGGACTATTTAGAAACCTGGGATGACTCCGATAGCATAACGGCTGTAAATGCTCAAAGGATTGGAGACATGCTACAAAATGGTGGCATAGCCACTCAGAAGCACAATATCAAGGTTTAGAGATCAACAATTAACATACGGAAGTAGAAACTGAACTCAAGCTTAGAACCATCAATCCTACAAGTCTGCAAATTAGTAACACGTGATCCTGATAGAAAGAAGAGATAGCCTAGTTCTTAATCCCCGTAGGAAAGATAAGATGACTCAGATCAGAAGGCATGAGGCAAAGGAGTAAAAAGAGCCTTACGTTCCATCCCACAATCAATTCCCTTATATAACTAAAGAATTTCTAGACTCAACTTCGACCAGTTTGGCTTGGTAATCCTACAGGCAGTCAAGCTCTGATACCAACGCTGTCAGGACCCCGACTCAATGCCACATCGATCTAGCATGTAACACCTCATATCACTTTGCGGCCTCACGCACGGTATCCCCACGGGTGTCGCATTACCTTTGCCCGGGACCGTTTGCGCCTTTTGGCACACGTATATGACAGTGTCGCTAGCATCCATATGATAAGGAGCCCAGGCTGACATGGCTAGTCGTAAACCCAAAGTGGCACAGACTTACAGGGACAGGCATCCATGACCCAGCCTCGAACGTGTCGGTCATCAGCGAGTGAATCCAGGCTGTAGCACTGGGCTAGCAGGACTCCGGTGAACCGGGCTTTAGCGGGCTAACAGGACTCCGGTATTCATCGCGTGACATTTCCCCGAAGGGACAGACACAGGAACGAAGAAGGACACATGCCGGCCAGCCTAAGTGTCCCGGAGCAGTAGCAAGCTACCATGGCTCGGTGGAAACACTAGGAGACATTTCCCGGTAAGAGAGGCTACCAAGGATAAACAACTAGGTTGTCAGATCCCACCCATACCAAGCATTTCAATAACATACACACAATATGCTCGATATGGGCAAATACAACATGGCATCACAACATGACTCTACAACTCAAGTATTTTAATCAATAGGCTCCGAGGAGCGAGATATTACAAACATGGGTCTCAC
>NW_021308307.1:0-929 GCF_002162155.2 Triticum dicoccoides
GGAGAATGATGTGATGGACAAGACCCAATCCTAAGACTAGCACAAAGATCGTGTAGTTCGTTTGCTAGAGCTTTGCCAATGTCAAGTATCTCTTCCTTTGACCATGAGATCGTGTAACTCCTGGATACCGTAGGAGTGCTTTGGGTGTATCAAACGTCACAACGTAACTGGGTGACTATAAAGGTGCACTACAGGTATCTCCGAAAGTACCTATTGTTTTATGCGGATCGAGACTGGGATTTGTCACTCCGTGTAAACGGAGAGGTATCTCTGGGCCCACTCGGTAGGACATCATCATATGCGCAAATGTGACCAAGGAGTTGATCACGGGATGATGTGTTACGGAACGAGTAAAGTGACTTGCCGGTAACGAGATTGAACAAGGTATTGGATACCGACGATCGAATCTCGGGCATGTAAAATACCGCTAGACAAAGGGAATTGAATACGGGATTGATTAAGTCCTTGACATCGTGGTTCATCCGATGAGATCATCGTGGAGCATGTGGGAGCCAACATGGGTATCCAGATCCCGCTGTTGGTTATTGACCGGAGAATGTCTCGGTCATGTCTGCATGTCTCCCGAACCCGTAGGGTCTACACACTTAAGGTTCGATGACGCTAGGGTTATAAAGGAAGCTTGTATGTGGTTACCGAATGTTGTTCGGAGTCCCGGATGAGATCCCGGACGTCACGAGGAGTTCCGGAATGGTCCGGAGGTAAAGATTTATATATAGGAAGTCCTGTTTCGGCCATCGGGACAAGTTTCGGGGTCATCGGTATTGTACCGGGACCACCGGAAGGGTCCCGGGGGCCCACCGGGTGGGGCCACCTGCCCCGGGGGGCCACATGGGCTGTAGGGGGTGCGCCTTGGCCTACATGGGCCAAGGGCACCAGCCCCAAGAGGCCCATGCGCCTAGGGAACCCTA
>NW_021308308.1:0-1653 GCF_002162155.2 Triticum dicoccoides
GAAGGGACAGACACAGGAACGAAGAAGGACACATGCCGGCCAGCCTAAGTGTTCCAGAGCAGTAGCAAGCTACCATGGCTCAGCGGTAACACTAGGAGACATTTCCCGGTAAGAGAGGCTACTAAAGATAAACAACTAGATAGTCAGATCCCACACATACCAAGCATTTCAATCATACACACAATATGCTCGATATGTGCAAATACAACGAAGCATCACAACATGACTCTACGACACAAGTACTTTATTTAAGGCTCAGGGAGCCATACATAACATACACAAAGGTACGGGTCTCACGACCCAACATACAAGTCATACAGTCATACAAACCAGCAGCGGAAGTAACTTGTCTAAGTACAGACAACTAGTAAAATAAAAGAGGCTTGGAAAGCCTAGCTATACTACGTGGTCCTTCACAAGCTCAGGGTCACCACCTGGGTCTTTATCCTACTCGTTGATGTCAACGTCTACATAGAACCCATCAGAAGGGGTTGCAGCGTCTTCTGTAAAAATGTAGATTATAGCAACATGAGTACAAGGGTACTCAGCAAGACTTACATCAGATCCTACATACATGCACATTATCAAGAAGGGTTGGTGGAGTTATTGCAGCAAGCCAGCTTTGACTCTTGGCTAGACTATCCTACGATACTTCAACTTGAAATGGTTTTGCGCACACGAGTCCACTACTCACCAATTCAATACACTACCGAGGATCCGCCTCCGTCTTCCTACGGAAGAGCCATCCTCGGCACTCACACTTATCTTGAGGCTTTTAGCAGTTTCCATTTACTTGTCTATGAACTGTATAGGCAACCAAGTAGTCCTTTACCGCGGACGCGGCTATTCGAATAGATCATGTTAACCCTGCAGGGGTGTACTTCTTCATACACGCTCTCACCACTTATCGTCGTTTACACGACATGTACTCGGCAACCTTCAAGCGGAAGCCCAACGTGGGTGTCGGCCACGACCTACCTAATCACCTCAGCCTCCAGTCTAGGTTTATCGCCTATCCAGGTTCCATCCGCAGGGAGTCCGGCCGAGGTTTCCCATACGGCCCCGAACGATGTGAACAGGGTTCCCGAGATACCTAACGGGTATTCGGTACACCCGGCCACGTACCTACCGCATCACAGCCCACCCCTACGGTCAGCGCTGTCCACGGCCTCCAGTAGGCTACAAAGACCAGAAACTACTTGCAACTCCTGGACGGAGAACTAGGGTGAATAAGAAGCCGAGAGGGTCCATTGGTTTCGGGCCCAATGCATGGTAGTAGCTGATTCTTAAATCACACATACAGATCTCAGTGCTTAAGGTCGGCTTCAATGAAACAACCCACCATGTACTCCTACATGGCCTCTCATCGATACCTTTACCAAATCGTGTTCACCACACCACTCTCATTACCGACATAACATTTCACTCTAGCCCATCACCCAGATGAACCAGACCTGACACGACTCTAAGCATAGCAGGCATAGCAAGGTAGGAACAACACATACATATGGCTCAAACAACTCCTACACATGCTAGTGGGTTTCATCTAGTTACTGTGGCAATGACAGGTCATGCAGAGGAAATGGGTTCAACTACCGTAGCACACAGCAGTTTGAAACGCGTTGTCTTAATGCAGTAAAAGAGAGCAGGAGC
>NW_021308309.1:0-1285 GCF_002162155.2 Triticum dicoccoides
GACGCTTATGTGAAAAGGTTTCAGGTTGATAAGCTCGAACCCAAAGCAGATAAAATGCATCTTCATAGGACACCCAAAAACAGTTGAGTATACCTCCTAATTCAGATCCGAAAGCAATAGGGATTGTTTCTTGAATCGGGTCCTTTTTCGAGGAAAGGTTTCTCTCGAAAAGTTGAGTGGGAGGATGGTGGAGACTTGATGAGGTTATTGAACCGTCACTTCAACAAGTGTGTAGCAGGGCACAGGAAGTTGTTCCTGTGGCACGTACACCAACTGAAGTGGAAGCTTATGATAGTGATCATGAAACTTCGGATCGAGTCACTACCAAACCTCGTGGGATGACAAGAATGCGTACTACTTCAGAGTGGTACGTAATCCTGTCTTGGAAGTCATGTTGCTAGACAACAATGAACCTACGAGCTATGGAGAAGCGATGGTGGGCCCGGATTTCGATAAATGGCTCAAGGCCATAAAACCCGAGAGAGGATCCATGTATGAAAACAAAGTGTAGACTTTGGAAGAACTACTTGATGGTCGTAAGGCTGTTAGGTACATATGGATTTTGAAAGGAAGACAGACAGTAATGGTAAGTGTCACCATTGAGAAAGCTCGACTTGTCGTTGAGATGTTTTTCGACAAGTTCAAGGAGTTGACTACGATGAGACTTTCTCACTCGTAGCGATGCTAAGAGTCTGTTGGAATTATATTAGCAATTACTGCATTATTTATGAAATCTTGCAGATAGGATGTCAAAACATTGTTTCCTCGACGATTCTTGAGGAAAGGTTGTATGTGATACAACTGGAAGGTTTTGTCTATCCTGAAATATGCTAATAAGTATGCAAAGCTCCAGCAATCCTTCTGAGGACTGGAGTGAGCATCTCGGAGTTGGAATGTATGCTTTGATGATGATCAAAGATTTTGGGTGTATACAAAGTTTATGAGAAACTTGTATTTCCAAAGAAGTGAGTGGGAGCACTATAGAATTTCTGATGAGTGTATGTTGTTGACATATTAATGATCAGAAATGACGTAGAATTTCTGGAAAGCATATAGGGTTATTTGGAAAGTGTTTTCAATGGAAAACCTGGATTAAGCTACTTGAACATTGAGCATCAAGATCTATAAGGATAGATCAAAACGCTTAATAGTACTTTCAAATGAGCACATGCCTTGACGTGATCTTGAAGGTGTTCAAGATGGATCAGTCAAAGAAGGAGTTCTTGCCTGAGTTGTAAGGTATGAAGTTAAGACTTAAAGCTCGACCATGGCAGAATAGAGAGAA
>NW_021308310.1:0-1269 GCF_002162155.2 Triticum dicoccoides
CTGACAGTGCAGAGATACTGGCTCTGATTAAAATCTCGGAATTGCTCTTCGACCGTGTACTCGGGATACCAGCGATATCCAGCCTCAGTCATTACCCTGACCAACTTAGCAGTATGGCCGGGTACATCTAGGCATCGAGTCAGGCGAACCACTTGATTGAGGTCGCGAGTGGCCATCTGAAAGCACAATCATAATGCAAGGGCATTAGAATTTCTAGCAAAATTTCGGCAGCATAACAGCTGTAAATGCTCAAGAAGGATTTTGAGACATTTGACAAAGGATTTCATACACACTCAACATCATCATATCAAAGTTCTGAATCCATTCTGGCAACATAATGTGGTAGTAGAACTGAACTAGGCTGGTAACCATCAAACTTATAAGGTACTACTGATTAGTAACTCGTGATCCTGATAGAGACAACAGATCCTAATTCCTTAACCCCCGGTGGAAGAATGGACTGACTCAGATCAGAAAGTCATAAGGTAAAGGAGTAAAAAGAGCCTTACGTTCCATCCCACAAACAATTCCCCTACATATAACTAAAGAATTTCTAGACTCAACATCGACCAGTTTGGCTTGGAGAACCTACAGGCAGTCCGGCTCTGATACCAACGCTGTCAGGACCCCGACTCGATGTCACATCGATCTAGCTGGTAACACCTCATATCACTTTGCGGCCTCACGCACGGTATTCCCATGGGTGTCGTCTTACCTTTTCCCGGGACCGTTTGCGCCTTTTGGCTCACGTATATGATAGTGTCGCTAGCATCCATATGATAAAGAGCCCGGGCTGACATGATTAGTCGTAAACCCAAAGTGGCACAGACTTACAGGGACAGGCATCCATGACCCAGCTTCGAACGTGTCGGTCATCAGCAAGTGGGTCCGGGCTGTAGCACTGGGCTAGCAGGACTCCGGTAAACCGGGCTGTAGCGGGCTAACAGGACTCCGGTACTCAAAGCGTGACATTTCCCCGAAGGGACAGACATAGGAACGAAGAAGGACACATGCCGGCCAGCCTAAGTGTTCCAGAGCAGTAGCAAGCTACCATGGCTCAGCGGCAACACTAGGAGACATTTCCCGGTAAGAGAGGCTACTAAAGATAAACAACTAGATAGTCAGATCCCACACATACCAAGCATTTCAATCATACACACAATATGCTCGATATGTGCAAATACAACGAAGCATCACAACATGACTCTACGACACAAGTACTTTATTTAAGGCTCAGTGAGCCATACATAACATACACAAAGGTACGGG
>NW_021308311.1:0-2141 GCF_002162155.2 Triticum dicoccoides
AAACGAGAAAACCGAGTAACTTGCCACCAGGAACTCCAAATGTGCACTTTGATGGATTGAGCTTGATATCATACCTTCTGAGGTTGGCAAATGTTTCGGCGAGGTCAGCGAGCAGGTCGGAACCTTTTCGTGACTTGACAACAATATCATCCATATAAGCTTCCACATTCCGACTGATTTGAGTGAGTAGACACTTCTGAATCATTCGCATAAATGTGGCTCCGGCATTCTTGAGGCCGAATGGCATGGTGATATAGCAGAAGCACCCGAATGGAGTGATGAAAGCTGTTTTTACCTCATCGGGCCCGTACAGACGGATCTGGTGGTACCCGGAGTAAGCATCTAAAAAAGACAACCTCTCGCATCCCGCTGTCGAGTCAACAATTTGATCTATGCGAGGGAGAGGAAAGTGATCTTTCGGGCAGGCCCGGTTGATGTGCTTGAAATCAATGCACATTCGGAGCGACTTGTCCTTCTTAGGAACCATGACGACATTAGCGAGCCACTCGGAGTGGTATATCTCTCGGATAAATCCTGCCGCCAACAGTCGAGCCACTTCTTCGCCGATGGCCTTTCTCTTCTGGACGGCGGACCACCGAAGATGCTCTTTGACTGGTTTTGCAGACGAGTCGACTCTTAGGCGATGCTCAGCCAGTCCCCTGGGAACACCTGGCATGTCAGCGGGCTTCCATGCAAAAATGTCCCAGTTCTCACGGAGGAACTGGATCAGCGCTTCTTCCTATTTTGGGTCGAGTGTCGTGGATATGCGGGTCGGAGCTGCTTCGGGGTCGGTCGGGTGAATGTGAACAGGCTTCGTCTCACCGAACGACTGGAATGCAGACTCTGTGGCAGGCTTCTTGGATCGCAGCAAGTCACTCGGATCTGCGTTTTGCTTGTATTCTTCGAACTTGACTGCTGTCACCTGGGAATCGGCAATCTTGGAGCCCTTCTGAAAGCACTCTTCTGCCTTTTTCCTATCACCGGTGACAGTGATCACACCTTTGGGACCGGGCATCTTCAATTTGAGGTACACGTAACATGGTCAAGCCATGAACCGTGCATAGGCTGGTCTCCCCAAAATGGCATGATATGCACTCTGAAAATCCACGACCTCAAACGTCAACTTTTCTTTGCGAAAATGCTTCGAATCACCAAACACCACGTCCAAAGCTATCTGGCCGAGTGACTCGGCCTTCTTCCCTGGTATAACTCCATGGAAGCTCATGTTACTAGTGCTCAGTCGGGACATCGGAATGCCCATACCTTTCAATGTGTCAGCATACAATAAGTTCAGCCCACTTCCACCATCCATCAGCACCTTTGTCAGTCGAGTGCCTTCGACAACTGGATCGACCACCAAAGCTTGCCTCCCAGGGGTGGCAATATGAGTCGGGTGATCAGATTGGTCGAATGTGATGGGTGTTTGAGACCACTTTAGATAATTTGCCCTTGCTGGGGCAACCATGTTCACCTCTCGGTTAATCACTTTCAGTCGACTTCTGCTTTCCACATCTGCAAAGATCATCAGAGTGGAGTTGATATGCGGATATCCCCCCTCACTGTCCTCTTTGTCTTCGGCCTTGTCCGACTCCTTCTCCTTGTCCTTAGACTGTTTTCCCTGAAACTGCTGGATCAGGAGTCGACATTGGTGAGTGGTGTGCTTCGGGTAAATGATATTCCCCTCTTCGTCTTTCTTCGTGTGAATGTGACATGGCATATCCAACACGTCGTTCCCTTCTTTATCCTTTACCTTCTTGGGGTTCCAGGATCCTTTTGGTTTCCCCTTAAATTTTCCTTGAGTCACGGCCAGAGCCTCTCCAGGAGCTGCCGGTTCAGCCTTCCGCTTCTGTTTCCGACTGGTGTTTCCCTTTTCCGACTGACTCGGCTTGTGCTTGCCGCTTCGGAGTCGGTCTTCTTCTTCGCCATTGGCGTACTTGGTAGCAATCTCCATCATCCGACTCAAGGTCATGTCACCGGTTCGACCAAATTTCAAACTCAGTTCTCTGTTCTTGACGCCGTCTTTGAAGGCGCATACTGCCTGATGATCAGAGACATTTTCCACAGTGTGGTGCAAAGTGATCCACCTCTGAATATACTCTCTGAGAGTCTCATTAGCTTTCTGCACGCAGACTTGCAACTCT
>NW_021308312.1:0-1306 GCF_002162155.2 Triticum dicoccoides
ATGAATGTGTTTTGAGCTAATGCAACTAGCAACAGATTAAATGAAGTTGGTTTGAATACAAGATTCAAATTCAAACTCCATATGTGATTATTCAAATGTCATTCACTTCATTTGTCCTAAACAGTAGTGATAAGTTGTTCTAACATGCATGAAAATGGTACAGATGGATTCCTTGAATTTTTCTGATAATTTTTCATATATAAATTATTTAATTTGGAGTTACGGTTAATTTTCTATGATTTATTGAAGTTTAGAATATATTCTGGAATTATTAAATCATTTCCTAATTTATTTTAATTCCAGAAAGGAATTATTGCGTCAGCATGACCTCATCCTGACGTCATCAGGTCAACAGGGCGGGTCCAGGTCAAACCTGACGTGTGGGGGCCACACGTCAGTGACACAGGGCTAGTTAGTGTCAATGGCAGGTGGGGCCGGGTCAAAGGCCACGTCAGCACGGTCAAAGCTGACGCGTGGGGCCACTGTGATTAACTTAAACTAAACATGGGGTTAACCGTGGTTAGTTAAGGGCGTGGGCCATATGTCAGTGAGAGAGAGGGGGGTCAAACCCGGGTCAAACTCGCCGGAGTTGACCCGAGGCTCGTCGCCGGCGAGGCCAGGGACGGCGGAGAGCGTCGGGATTCGCCCTCCGATGACCAAAAGAGCGGCGGACGGGCTCTACGGGATGCCCGGACTTGCGCGCATCCAATAGGGCCAACGGGAGATGCGGGGGTGGCCGGGGTTTGCCGGAGTGGAGCCCGAGGCGGCGGCCGGAGTTCGGCCATGTGCGGGGTTGGGCTGCGGCGCGCTAGGAGAGAAACTGATGGTCCAGGCGGCATCCGCGGGCCACCAGAAGCGCGCTGGTGCCACTGGTTCGAGCAGAGGGGCTCGGGTCAGGAGAGCTACGCGGCCATGGCGGACGGCAGTGCTCGGGAATGTGGCCGGGGTGCTACGGCACGGGAACGAGCAAAATGAAGGAGGGGAAACGGAGTGGAGCTCACAGGGGTTGCGACGATGGCCTCGGGGAGCTCGGGGAGGCACCGGAGCCGACGAATTTGACGAAGATGGCCGGCGGTCCCGAGGTTGAAGAAGACATCGAGGGCGGTGTTGCGGCACGTCTGGGGCCTCGTGGCTCGTTGAGGAGGTAGAGGGAGGCACTGCGGAGCTCTGGGAGGCGTCGGGGAGGCGAGAGGGTGGTGGTGGCCGCGGCGAACGGCGTCGGTGGCGACGGGGCTCCGCTCGGTGGAGGAGAGAGGGAGCCAAAGAAAGGGGGGAGACGATGGGAGAGGTCGAGGGGTTCCAGGGG
>NW_021308313.1:0-5227 GCF_002162155.2 Triticum dicoccoides
AGAACAGTCAGAACCCAAAGAGGCACCTGCAAAGAGAGTCACAACTTCCAAACCCAAGAAGGTTCCCACTGGAGAAACTATGAAGTTTACCATGGAATCAGAAGATGAAGCTGCTCAGGAAAAGAAGAAGAAGAGAGCCAGAACCACTACTGCCCAGGTTCATGGAAATCCCTCAATGAGGAGAGACTCAGAAGAGGAAGAAGAGGTTGCTGCACCAGCACCCAAGGCACCAAAGCTTATGGGTGATGCTCTTAGATCAGGGGCTGCATCATCAAAGCCCAAGGAAGCACCCAAAGCTGCCCCCAAGCCCAAGCTTGCACCAAAGAGGAATACTAGGAGTATTCCAGCTGCTGAGAAGAACAAGGCCCCAGTGCCTAATGTTGCTGATGAGGAAGATGAAGAAGGACATGTCCTAAGGAAGCTCAAGCCCAAGATACCGGACCACAATGATGCCCATCCTGTGGCCGAGGACATGAGGATCAGGAAAGACTCAGGGTTGAGGCTATGGAGGATGACAGATCCATATGCCTCAAGGAGAAGAACTGTTGTTGATTACAGGTTCCATACAAAGGAACAACAGGACTTCTATGAGACAATCTTGTTGGACAAGAAGCCCATAGTGTGTGATATGAGGTGGGTCGACTGGACCTACATGAAAGATAATGAAGAACACTATCCTAGAGTGCAAGACAGCTTTGTTGCTTGTGGAGTTGCAGATTTTGTTGGGCAAAAGCTCACCAACTGGAATGATGAACTTATCATGCAATTCTACTCCACAGCACACTTCTATCCAGATGGGAGGATAGTTTGGATGTCTGAAGGTACAAGGTACCAATCAACTGTTGAGGAATGGGCAAGACTGATCAATGCCCCAAAGGAAAATGAAGATGACTTGGATATTTGTGCCAAGAAGAAGATGGACCACAATTCCATGGCACACATGTACAAGGAGATCCCAGACAAAGCTATTGAGATACATAAGTTTGGATCAGTCCACTTTCTTCTGTCAGGGTTGCCAACTATCAACTGGATCCTAAGGCACACTCTGTTGCCTAAGTCTGGTGACCACAACATGATCAGAGGGCATGCAATCAACATGTTGCATTTGTTTGATGTGCCACAGAAATTTCAAGGTCATGAGCCTTATGGTAGATACCATTAAGAGGACTGCAGCTGATCAAAAAAGGAGTTGTGGATATGCCCCTCAGATTCAGGAGTTGATTAACTCAAAGATGGGCACAGGCAAATATCTATTGGATAAGGAACATTTTCCTCTCTATCCAGACTTTGAGGACAATCAGGTTGTCATGAATGAGAATGATCCATCATCAGTACAAGCTCAAGAGAAGAAGGAGAAAGCAAGGAAAGAGAAGGCTGACAAGATGCCAACTAAAGAGGAGGCATCTGAGTATTTCTTGAAGAACAAGCAGGAGCAGCTTGGTTACTTGATAGCATCAACTCTGAGGATTGAGAAGGGATTGGCCACCCTCACTCGAAATCAGGAGAGCTTGGAAAGAATCATGGAACTCAAATTCCATGATCTAGTTGTCAAAGTAACTGAGATTCAGTCAGTTGTGGAGCAGCTACAGGATGACATGCAGGAGAGGCAGGGCAAGACTACCACTAATGTATTTGCCAGAGTGCCTAGAGCCCAGAGGTCAGTTGCAGTGCCTGTGACAGACACCAGAGCCACATCATCTGCACCAGCTACAGCCCCTACAGCTCCAGTGCAACCAGCTCCCGCATCAACTCCTCCAGCTCCATCCACTTCAACTGAAGCCTTCGTTCTTGGAGTTATCTGGACACCACCACCTGAAGATCAAGCCTGAGAGTCGATCTAGCACTATGCATTTTCTATGAACTTTTTGGTAACTTGTTGCCAAAGGGGGAGAAAAATGTATATATCATAGGCTTCGAGAGAGAGAGTGTTGCTTTTGTTCTCTCTTGCTTTGGTGGTTAAACTTGTTTGCTTTTGATTCCTTGAGATACTATGCTATTCTTGTGAGACATTGATGATCATGTGTTTGATCATAAGCTACACTTATGCATGTTTGATGATATTATCTTATCTATCCTATGTGATCATTCACTTTGCTTGGTGATGAGTGCATGTATTCAATCTTTATCATTTTGAGCGCTCCACCAAGATGTATGTGACATGGAAGAGTAACCATGAGCCTAATTCCTTGTGCATTTGCAGTCCAAAGCAAATCTTAAACTATGCACAAATTTAGGGGGAGCTCTTGCTTATCACATACTTCTCAAAGCAACGATGTTGTTCAATCTTATTATCATTTGTCGAAGCTTTGATCTATATGTTGTCATCAATTACCAAAAAGGGGGAGATTGAAAGTGCAACAATCCCTAGGTGGTTTTGGTAATTCATAACAACATATAGCTCATTGAGATAATGCTATTCCAAGACTATTATTTCAGGAAATCTCAATGAATGGCATGGCATGGATGATGAAAGTGGATCCCTCAAAATACCAATGACAAAGGATTGGCTCAAGCTCAAAAGCTCAAGACTCTTCATTTTATATTTTAGTGATCCAAGATCACATTGGGTCTATAGGAAAAGCCAATACTATCAAGGAGGGATGAGGTGTTGCTTAATGAGCCTCTTGCTTCATGTGCTTAGTGATATGCTCCAAAATCCTCAGCTACTTTCTCACATCCACAAATGACCTAAACCCAAAGCCAAAATCGGTCACACCGATTCTTTCTATCCGGCGCCACCGAGTTTGAAAGTCATAGCCACTGCCACAAACCCTAGGCAAATCGGTCCTACCGATAGGGATCTCGGTCTCACCGAGATGGGATTGTAATCTCTCTGTTTCCCTTCGTAACATTTCGGTCTAACCGAAGTGAGCGATCGGTCCCACCGAGATTGCAATGTAAATTCTCTGTTTCCCTTTTGTAACATTTCGGTCTCACCGAAAAGAGCAAATCGGTCCCACCGAGTTTACCTGACCAACTCTCTGGAAAGCTTATTACCAATATCGGTTCACCAAGTTTGTGTAATCGGTCTTACCGAGATTACGTTATGACCTAACCCTAACCGAATCGGTCTTACCGAGTTGCATGTCAGTCCCACCGAAAATCCTAACGGTCACTAGGTTTGCTAAATCGGTCCGACCGAGTCTGTTGAATCGGTCCCACCAAGTTTTGTAAATTGTGTGTAACGGTTATATTTTGTGTGGAGGCTATATATACCCCTCCACCTAATCTTCATTCGTGGAGAGAGCCATCAGACTAAACCTACACTTCCAACTTACCATTTCTGAGAGAGAACCACCTACTCATGTGTTGAGGCCAAGATATTCCATTCCTACCATATGAATCTTGATCTCTAGCCTTCCCCAAGTTGCTTTCCACTCAAATCTTCTTGCCACCAGACCCAAATCCTATGAGAGAGAGTTGAGTGTTGGGGGGACTATCATTTGAAGCACAAGGGCAAGGAGTTCATCATCAACGCACCATTTGTTACTTCTTCGAGAGTGTCTCCTAGATTGGCTAGGTGTCACTTGGGAGCCTCTGACAAGATTGTGGAGTTGAACCAAGGAGTTTGTAAGGGCAAGGAGATCGCCTACTTCGTGAAGATCTACCGCTAGTGAGGCAAGTCCTTCGTGGGCGACGACCATGGTGGGATAGACAAGGTTGCTTCTTCGTGGACCCTTCGTGGGTGGAGCCCTCCGTGGACTCGTGCAACCGTTACCCTTCATGGGTTGAAGTCTCCATCAACGTGGATGTACGATAGCACCACCTATTGGAACCACGCCAAAAACATCCGTGTCTCCAATTGCGTTTGAATCATCCAAACCCTTCCCTTTACTTTCTTGCAAGTTGCATGCTTTAAGTTCCGCTGCCTATATACTCTTTGCTTGCTTGCTTGAATTATGTGATGATTGCTTGACTTGTCCTAAGATAGCTAAAATCTGCCAAACTCTAAAATTGGGAAAAGGTTAAGTTTTTATTGGTCAAGTAGTCTAATCACCCCCCTTTAGACATACTTCAAGGTCCTACAGCCGCACCCTGTCGGCCAGCAGCAGACCAATCGGTCAGCAGCAGGCCGACTGGGGCGCCCCATGACCAGCCCGCGCCGACAACCACCTCTCTCATCCTCGTGACGTGGCCTGGCCGATGCGCGGCCGACACATGGCAGGCGGGCCAGCTGTCGGCTCGCTACTGGCCGACTACATCCAGTCGGCCTATTGTGGGCTGACTAGGCCTAGTCGGACAGCAGCGGGCCGACGGTGTATTATTTTTGAAAATTATATATCGGGCGTAATATTTGTGCAAATTAATAAAAAATGTATTATTTAAAAAAATTAGCCAAAAAGTTTATGAGCTTGTCTATTAAAACCCATCTCATTTTGCCATATAGTCCAAATTAATGCGCATACTCCTATCCAAATATGTCTGGCAGTATTTGGCTCTACTCTATTTAGTCACATCCCTAGTATTTGGAGGGTTAATATTAAAGGCCACATGAATTGGGCGTCATAATAGTTTGGCAAGCGGACACTCGAGAAAGAGGTGTTTAAGCGTTTCATCTTGGTCACAAAAGCAACATCATTGACTACCCTTCCAATTGCGCTTGTACAAATTATCCTTAGTCAGAATACCCTCCTTGTGAACAAACCTCATGAAGACTTTGATCCTTAACGGTACTTTGATCTTCTAGATATGTATCGATTTTGGAATCAAGCCAGAGTCAATTATGTCAACTTACATAGAAGATTCCACTCCTGGTTAATCTCTAGTGAATACTATCAGGCTCATCTGAGAGATGAGCATCCATCAACCCGCGCACCAGATGTAGCCATGCTTCCCATCAATTTCCTACTAAAGATTTCCGGAATTGGATATTTAGAGGGTTAGACAGTAATATTATAGCAACATCTGCCTCCTTACGCTGTACAATATTATAGAGGGGCGGATATTTTGTAGCTAGAGGCGTCTCCCCATAATCACGTATCCTCCCAGAATCTAGTCAAATTACCGTTTCCAATGATTAGTTTGGTCCTATGGAAGAAAGTTGCTTTCGTTCTCATCAACCCCTTCCAGAAAGGTGAATCATTGGGTCTCACGGTAACCTGGGCCAAGGTCTTAGATTGTAGGTACTTATTACGTAAAATTTGTACCCACATGCCCTCGGTTTCAATAGAAAGCCTGTACAACCATTTAGTGAGTAGACATCTATTCTTTACCTCTAAATTCTCAA